>NC_043717.1:81498459-81511584 GCF_006229205.1 Suricata suricatta
ATCCGGGGTCGGCGGCGCGCGCGCCCCGGGTCGGCCACCCCGGGAGGAGGCCAGTCGTAGTCTCGGCCCCTCACGGTCACCGCGGGCCCGGGCGCCGGGGTGCGCCCTGGAAGCGGTGCCGCGGCACCTCGCCGGGGCGCGCACCTCCAAACTAGCCTTCTGGGGCGATGAGCGCTCCATCTCCGCCCCCCCCCCCACCTCGGGAGTACAGAGGATTAAGAAACAGGAAGAATAACAACAAATACAGCAGTTTAACATTTTTGCCCAGCGTTTACTACGAACGGCGCGCTGAACTATTAGCAATTCACTGAACTCTCAGAGCTACTCCACGAGGTGCACACGATCGTTGTCTCCATTTTGCAAGTGACAAAACTGAGGCGTAAAGGTCAAAAGAGTTGCGAAGGTTACGCAATGAATACGGGACAGAGCAGGACCCAGGATCCCGAGCGGTGTGATGCCAGCGCCCAAGCTCTCCGCCGCCCGTCTCGCAACAAAACCCCAGTCAAGCCTGTTTTTCCCCCTTGAGGGTCTTCAATTCATTCCTTGCCTTCCAGAAGGTTACATCCTGAGGCCACCTTCTTACAGCTCTCCCTTTGCCTCGTCTACTTGTAATTCCAGGCTCCTCCTCCGAAAAATAATGGGAGCTTGCTGTTAACAGCCAGTTTACTCACTGTTTTGTTTTGTTTTTTTCTTAAGGAAGTGACGGGGCCAATGTGGGGACTGTAGTTCATTCTATTTCCTAATATTTCGCTCTTTGCCTACCAGTAAACGGAGCGGGGATCTGAGATCTCAACATTGCTGACTTGGTATTTCAAATTCCATACGCTGAAATTCTAGCAGCGGGTTTTAGGTAACTTTGAAAATAATCAGCTGCTCGAAAACTTTTCTAGAACTAAAGATATGACCACATTGTAAAGTTTTATCAAACTGGTAAAGAGACTCGAAATGCACATGGAATTTGCACTATTATCTACTATCTGTCAGTATTTTCAGCGCAATTCATCTTTATTAACTGAAATGCATTCATTGGCTTCTCTACCATGCTTATTCACTAATTATTGTATATGTATATTACACACAAAATGCCTATTATGGGGAAAGCACCTGTTAGAGAAGCTTACAATCTCACTGAGGAGCTATGTTTAAAAACCTGGCACGTAGGTTAAAAATAAATAAAAACTAAGTTGCTACACATCCGAGTCATTGCGTCATCCCTGCCAGTAAACGGTCCAAGTGGGATCCTTTAACAATAAGTTCTCAAACAGAAAAGGCAGGAAAATGGATCCTCATATTTGGCCCTCACAGCCCTTAGGCACAGGATGAGAAAACCCTTCATGATACATACCAAGAATAGAATTAATTATAGAATCTGAATTTGAACAGCTGGGTGGGAATAAGATCCTATAAATATACTTATTCTGTCGGAATTATTTGCTGTTTGGGTTAGGATATTTTGAATAGCTAATCCAGTGGCCAGAGCACTCTAACTTGCACTTGTGTGCTCTGTGTGCCACAAACTCTCTGAGTCTGTTTTCCTGAATTGGCAAAAAAAAAAAAAATTTTTAATGTGTATTGATTTTTGAGACAGAAAGAGACAGTGCATGGTAGGGTGAGGGGCAGAGAGAGGGAGACATAGAATCTGAAGCAGGCTCCAGGCTCTGAGCTGTCAGCACAGAGCCTGACATGGGGCTCGAACCCATGAACCACTGAGCCACGAGATTATGACCTGAGCCAAAGTTGGATGCTTAACCAACTGAGCCACCCAGGTGCCCTATGTTTTCCTGAATTTAGGGTGGGGATAATAAAGATATTGACCAGACCTGCTCACTGCTTGAGTCTGGATTTCAGATAAACTAAGGCATGTGAAAGTACCTTGTAAACATGTTTATATGGAATTTGCACTATTATCTACTATCTGTCAGTATTTTCAGCACAATTCATCTTTATTAACTGGCATGGATTCATTGACTTCTCTACCATGCTTATTCACTAATTATTGTATATGTATATTACACACAAAATGCTTAGTTTATATTTATATATATATATATATATATAAATGTAAAGTGAATGTCAATGTAAAATATCAGACTAGCCACTACAAGCTAGAAATGTAATTATGAGTGACTTAACATGTTAACCTATACCCAAAAATGTCAAGAACTAAAAAAGCATTTGAAATGCAATCATATAGTAAAAAGATCTGAAGAATGCGGAGATATAACAGGGATTCTGGAAATAAGAAAGCAAGTCAAAAGAAAATATTGGTGAAAAGAATACAAAAAAGGCTAAGAGCTGTTATTGGGCTGAATTATGTCCCCTCCTCAAAATTTATACGCTTGATCTTAACCCCCAATACATCAGAATGCAATTTTATTTGGCGATGAATTCTTTAAAGAGGTAATTAAATGGAAATGGGGTCTGTAAGGAGGTGTCCTTAATCCAACATGACTATTGTTCTCAGGCAGAGGAGGTCAGGACATATATACACGCGCACAAGGAAGGACCAAGTGAGGATCCAGTGAGAAGCAGGACCAAGTGAGGATACAGTGAGAAGCGGGAAAGCCAAGGAAAGAGGCCTCCGAAGAGACCAAACCTGCCGACACTTGGAGCTCCAACATCTAGCCTCTATGAGATCTGTGAGAAGAGAAATTTCTCTTGCTTATCGTTGTTTAAGCCATGCAGTCTGGGGTGCGGCTCTAACCAACTAATATAACGGCAAACATTTTAAGCACAGGCTGGAGTACCCCCCCCCCGCCCCCGCCAAGTACTAGTCATCATTAACTGCCACAAACCCAGTGGCCAGCCTAAAAGCATACAGTTGTTTCCACTTCCGTGGGTCAGGGGCCCAGGCACGGCCAGCTGAGTGCACTGCTCAGGGTCTCACGAGGTTGTACAAGCAAGGTGTCAGCCTGCCTGCATTCACACGTGGAGCTCAGAGTGCTACTTCAAGCTCGTTCACACTGTTGTCTGAATTCAATTCCTCATGGTTGTAGGATTGAGACTCTCAGCATCTACAGGCTCCAGAGATGGCCCCTCGTCATAGGCAGTTTCTAACATGGGCAGTTGCTTGGTCAACGTCAGCAGGAATACCCTCACGTCCAGAAGAGATGTTAATTCCCTCTTCAAAATCTCTTCACCTCTGTCGTATAACGCAACCTAATCATCGAAGTGGTCTCACAGCATACTACGCTTAAGGGGGGGGGGAGTATATGGGGCATCTACACCAGACACCTAGAATCTCAGAGGGCATCTTAGAATTCTGCCTACCACACTCTCCAAAGTTCTGATGGCACCAGTTTAATTATATACTTCTAAAAATTAACCAAGACAGAGAGCACACAGGCAGATGTGGACACACATGTACACACACACACACACACACACACACACACACACACACACCCCAAAGAGTACAAAGCCATGGCTGATGCCTGGTCCCTCAAGAAACATTTGTGAACCTGCTGGGTGCCCAACTGAGGTTAAACCAAAGAATTAAGATTATGTTAACTCTGATTAAAGGACAGATGGAGGGGGCGCCTGGGTGGCTCAGTCAGTTAAGCCTATATATATGCTTAGGTAGATAGATAGATAGATAATATATATTATATAGTGTGATGGAGGTAGGGTTATATGTTTAAACACAGAAAGAAAGAAAGACACACTTGCTAAGTGAAGAGAAACCAACACGTTCCCACCCCCTTAGACAGATAACAAGCTCTAGAATAAGTGAGCTCTTACCTGGGCTTCAAGGAGAGGCCAAGCTCAAGCTGGAAGAGTCAGAGGGAGGAAAGGATCTAACGGATCTGTACAGGTTTTCTAACATCAAAGGTGACCCTAGCCATAAGCTACACTAACTCTGTGGGGCGGGGGGGGCCTTTGAGAAGATTCTAAGCCTGCCCTCTTCTGTCAAAACTTTTCAGAGCTGACTTCTCAGCACAGCTCCTATGCATTTAATACTTACAGGAACTCAAATTTGGAGGGTAAGGAATCAAAACTTTCCTGGTGACTCTGTAAGCATAGGGTTCTAAAAATAAAGCTATCGGGTGAGCTCCTCTCTTGACCTCGATGCTCCAGGCTGTGTCCCGACTCTACAGAGAACTGCACCTACGGAGACCCCCACATGCACAAAGGGTCCTCCGTTCCTGTGTCTCAACTGACTTCTTACTCTGTCTTCAAACAACACACGAGTCTCCCTTTTGACTTGCCCATTTGTCGGCCCCTGGCTGCGCTCCCTCTCTCCTTCCTCCTTCCATTCATACCAAAAGATGATCATGGGTAAAGGCCCGCAGTGGGAAAGAGCTCGGTGCATTTGCAGAATGAAAGAAGAGCAGCAAGTACCGAGGGAGAGGAGGAGAACTCAGTGAAGTCGGCGGGGCTGGCAAAGGCTAGATCCTGTAGGGTTTTGCAGGCCACAGTGAAGAGTTTGACATTGACTTCAAGTGCAAATAATACCATTGGCGAGCTTTATGTTTTAGAATCCCCACCGCTTCTCCGAGTTGGCCGTGGACAAAACCCAGAGAGACGGTTGAGAAGGCTGAAGTAGGCAGACGAGTAATGATGCACCTTAGGATAGGGTGGTGGCAGTAGAGACAGACAAAAGCACATGGATTAGAGATCTACTGAGAAGGATGACCCGACAACTAGGAAGACCCATGCACCTAGATGCAAGATGATGTCATTTAGAAAGTTAGGGAAGACTGGAACAACCAGGTCTTGGAGGAGGTTTGGGGGGACGGGTGTGGCATAAAAAGTTCCTTTTTAGGGGTGCCTGGGTGGCTCAGTCGGTTAAGCATCTGACCTTTGATTTGAGCTCACGGCATGATCTCCCGGTTGTTAGATGGAGCCCTGCGTCGAGCTCTGCGCTGACAGTGTGGAGCCTACTTGGGATTTCCTCTCTCCCTCTCTCTCTGTCCCTCTCCTGTGCTCTCTCTCTCTCAAAATAAATAAATAAACTAAAAAAAAGTTCCTTTTTAGACATGCTACACCTGTAAAATATTCAAGAGGAGAAAACAAGCAGGCTTGTACAAGAAGTAGTGTAGAACTGTCACCTGTCTCCCCACCAACATGCTATAACACGATATAGGCAAGAACAGGGGCGAATCTCAAACTAATCTTCCTAAGTGAAAGACGCCACACAAAAAGAGGTACGTGATTCCATTTATATAAAATTCCAGAAAACCAAAATGAATTTATACTGACGGAAAGCAGACCAGTGATTGCCCGGGGCTGAGAATAGGGAGTGAGGGGAAGTAAGAATGACAAACAGGTACCAGGAAACTTTTCATGGTGAATGGTGGTAGGTTCATCATCACTATTGCAGTTAATGGTTTCACCCGTGTATACGACTGTCAATACTTATCAAACAGTACGCTTTAAATGCATACAGTTCATTATATGTCACTTATAGCTCAATAAAGCCTTTAAAAAATCAGTCACATGCCTGGACAAACTGCACTGTCTGTATTTTATTCTCTTGCTGGTGAATAAGAATATAAAAACAGGGATACAGTCAAGACCCAGGAATGGATTCAAATCAGAGACTAGAAATTTGGCAGGACTGTCTCCATCTTCTGTCTCTGTACAGTATCGAGGAATCTACTTCATTATTCTCTCTTACTATTTTGGCATTTTGTGCTTTCGGGGCTGCATGGTAGGATATGATTGGCCGCAAATCCTTAGGTCCTACCTCCTCTATTCAAAAGACCAACCACGCTGAAGCTAAGATCTCTAAAACCCAATTCCATAGTCCATTGGATGGGTCTTTGATTGGCCCCTTTTGTATCAGGTACTGATTTCTGGATCCACGAACTAATCTCTGGCCCACATTATAAACTAGATGGGAAAAATCGTGGCCTAGCCATTAATAATTTGGGGAAATAGGAGCACCTGGCTGGCTCAGGGGACCATGAGACTCTTGATGCTGGGATCGTGAGTTCAAGGCCCACGCTGGGCATAGAGCTTACTTTGAATAAATAAATAAATAAATAAATAAATAAATAAATAAATAAATATGTTTACTTAAAAAGTTGGGGACAGTAGTGGTCATGACTTTAGTCACTGTTGGAGCTTCAGGGAATTCATATAAACACTATTTGTGGGATCTATTGATATGGATGTTAGAAAGAAATTCTCAACATCGAGAGTGTGGTTAAATACATTTTTAGAGTGTATAACTGAATAATTCAGTCCTTCAAAATGATATCTGATTTTATATATTGAAATGGAAAGATGTTCACAATAGGTTGCCAAACAGTATGAATGACACCACCACAACAAACCCATATGTGTATACATCTAGGGAAAACTATACAACAAAACAGCACCAGTGATTATCCATTGCTGTGTAGGAATATGGGTGTGATTATAGTCTTTCATTTGTTTGTACTTTTTGATTTTTCTGTACTGAGTATAGACGAAGAAAATAATGTGATTTCTTTTCTAACAAAGAGAAAAGGCTTCGGAGAACACTTGACGCAAGACATGCTTTAGCCATGTCATTTTTAGACGGGACTATATCCACTAGGGACGAAAAGTAGAGCAGTTGGGATGCCTGGCTGGCTCAGTCAGTAGAGCATGCAAGTTTTAGCCCCAAGTTGGGTGTGGAGATTACTTTAAAACAATATCTAAAAACAAAAAACAAAAAACAAGGCAGCCAATAGTAAGATATTTATAGAGAGATGGTAGTTAAAACAATGGAAAGAATGAGAAAACGCAGAGGAGACCACCAAAAGAATAATGGAAAAGAGGTCATCTCCAAGCGAGAAACAAGAACACAACAAGAACCAGTTGTCCTAACCACAGAAACAAGAGTGGAGGAGAACATGGTAACATTCTCCCAGTGGAAGCCAGAGCCAGTGTTGAATTTCAAAGCTTCAGATGCCCTTTTATTTATTTATTTATTTATTTATTTATTTATTTACTTACTTATTTAATGTCTTTATTTTATTTTGAGAGACGGAGACAGAGAGCGAGCAGGGGAGGGGCAGAGAGAGAGGGAGACACAGAATCAGAAGCAGGCTCTAGGCTCTGAGCTGTCAGCACAGAGCCTGACGCAGGGCTCGAACCCACGGACCGTGATATCATGACCTGAGCTAAAGTCAGATGCTGGACCGACTGAGCCACCCAGGCCCCCCTGGATGCCTTTCTAAAGATTTATCATGAGGGGTGCCTGGGTGGTTCAGTCAGCTAAAGGTCTTGATTTTGGCTCAAGCCCCACATGGGCTCAGCCCTGACAGTGCAGAGCCTGCTTGGGATTTTCTGTCTCTGTCTCTGTCTCTCTCAAAATAAATAGACCTTAAAGATTTACCATGATATTACCATAGAAAATAGTGTCATCTTTCTCAAATGCATATCTAAATATGTAACTTATCGGTTCAAAATTAGCTCCTTCTTTGACCATTAGAACCACAGAAATCATGAGACCAGTGCTGGAAGGAAACTCAAAGATCATTTTGTCTTCCACCCCGATGTCACCAATAAGAAGAGTGAGGCCCAGAGAACCAAACTGATTTGCCTTGGGTCACACAACCGGTGACTTAAATCAAGTTGAAGGTTTTCAGCTGTCTGTGCTAAAAGGGCATGCAGGAGCTTCGGTAAATGAAGCCTTAGGTATTCTGCTAAACTCACTTTGTAGGTGGTTTCGAGTTTCCTCCTTTTCCCACCTTTTCCTTCCCTGTAGCTCTGAATGGCCTACCCATTGTCTGCACGGTAAGAAGCATTTCCTGTCCGACCGGCGGCAATGCACACGCACACCTTTGGGCAGTGAGAATGAGCAAACTTTACCTGGGCTTGAATCCAAGCACAGCCACTCACCGTGACCTGAGGCAGATTACTGAATCTCTTTTTGCCCATTTGCAGTATTCAGGAAAATGCGAATACTAATAATTCCTTATCTACAGGATTCTCCTAAAGGCTGAATAAGTCATTATACATAAATACACATAGAATAGTGCCTGGTCCTCAGGGCTTCTAGGCAGCTCAGTCGGTTAATCTCTTGATTTCATCTCAGGCCACGATCTCATGGTCATGGGATTGAGCCCTGTGTCTGGCTCCGTGCTGACAGCTGAGCCTGCTTGGGATTGTGTCTCTCCTCTCTCTTGGCCCCTCTCCCGCTGTCTCTCTCTCTCCCCTTCTCTCAAAATAAATAAATAAATGTGAAAAAAAAGAGTAGTGCCTGGTCCATAGAAAGTGCTACATAAGTCTTGGAAGCCATCGTTATCTAGGACCTAGTTCTCTTATCAGAGTACCTGAAACACCTTCTGGTATTTTTTACAAGTCTGCCCCTTCTTACTAGACTGCAAGCTTCCTGAGGTCAGGAATGGGGGCGATAATGAGTGTTTGATACTCTAAACAAACTAGGTACAGAGTAAGACTGTTACACAAACAAATAAATTGAATAAAATACTGTCTGCACATCCTTGCTTTTTAAAAAAAATTTTTAATGTTTATTTATTTTGGGGGGGAAGGGGCAGAGAGAGGGAGACACAGCTCTGTGCTGTCAGCACAGAGCCCGATGTGAGGCTTGAACTTACGAACATCGAGATCATGACCTGACCCGAAGTTGGATGCTTGCCACCCAGGCGCCCCTGACATCCTTGCTTTAAATATCAAAGCCTGCAGTCAATGTCAATTTACAAAACTGTCATACAGTTGTTCAATTTTGTCAGTCGGGGGAATGTAGAAAGTGAGAACGTGCTATTCTATCACATCTGGCTTTTGAAAGGGCTTCCATTTCCCATCTTCCACATTGGCAGGTGAGCTCTCCTGAACACTTTCCAACATGGGCAAGTCTTTTACCTTCGCGGACCCTCATCAATGGGATAATAACACTCATTAAACATTTCACAAAGTTGTGATGATTGGCAAATTAACATCACTAATGTACTTGAAGATGAAATATACTATAGAACCACAAACTATTTTTGCTGGGTTTTCCATCTTTATTCTAGGTGACAGTGAATGTGAATATAGGAACTTTGTTTATAAGGGGGCTCGGCTTCTATTTCTTCAGGTTAACTTTTTGCCCGATGTAACATGGCATTTCCTTCTTGTGGGCTAGCCTTGCTATTTCAGGGCCAAAATTGGCAGCAAGAACTCCCTGCGAACAACAATGGTCCCACTTTCATAAACCTGACAGTGTTAGTGATCTCCTCTCATGGTTAGGTGGGACTTGAGCGGCATCTGATCAAGTTTCTTCCTCCAGTCCCTCGCCCTGGACAAAGTCTCCATTGCATCTGCAGATGCTGATCTATTTCAGTAACTGATTTGATTCAAAAGCCAAACATTCACTAACCAGCAGTGATGACTCCTCAGCCTTTACTGACACAGACATAAAATTAAAGAAGTTTTGGGCACCTGGGTGGCTCAGTCAGTTAAGCACAGGTCATGATTTCGCCGTTCCTGAGTTCTAGCCCCACGTTGGGCTCTGTGCTGACACCCTCAGACAGCCTGCTTCGGATTCTGTGTCTCCCTGTCTCTCTTCCCCTCCTCCACTCGTGCTCTGTCTCTCTCAACAATAAACACTAAGGAAAATTTTAAAAAGAAGTCTAGAGCAGTGCCAGCCAACAAAAATATAATGTGAGCCTCAGATGTCAGCCACAAATGGAATTTAAAATTTTTAAGCAGCCACACTTTTAAAGTGTAGGAAAAGAAGTGAAATTAACTTAATAATATATTGCATCTAATGCAATAAAACAAAACGTTTTTTAACATGTAACCATTACAAAAAACAATCAATGAGATAATTTACATTCCTCTTTTTTGGACAAGTCTTTGAAGTCTGATGTGTATTTCACACTTAGAACACACCTCAATTCAGACTAGCCACATTCCAACTACTAGATAGGCACATGTGGCTAATGGCCAGACGTCTAGAGATCTGGTTTAAAGTTTTTATCATCTACACATTAGAGGTTCTGCCACATACTGCTAATACACGACAATGGCAGCACGTAGTAATATGCTACAACAGCAAATGTTACATAGAAAAACTATGAACATTGTAAAGGATTCGGACTGTACATACAAGGCAGCGATCACATTTCTGTCCAGTCCAAAGAGATGTGGGCAGCAGGAATGAGCTACTGAGCATACCAAGTTTGGAACAGAGGACACTTTTTAAATAATAGCCATGCTTTGTCTGAACTCGTGAAGATTCAGACTGACGGAAGATTTTTAAGAAAACCAATTTCTATTACTCTCAAGTATATAGAGAAATGCAAATTGGATTGGCAAAGAGTTGGTAGAGACCCTTGACAGACCTTCTCTATTAATCAGAAAGTCAGCCAAGCAATGCGTCCAAGTCTTCCCGCATGCTGTTTCTGCTGTCTAAGCACACCATTCCCCAGTGCTATCTCCTAGAAACTTCTACTCTTCTTCACTTCCTCAGGTGTCACTTAATGTTTTGCTCCAGGAGACGTTTCCTCATATTCCAGACTACACTGGGTATTTCTGAACTCTGCCCATAGCACGCTGTACCCTTCAAATCGTATCATCCCATGAATGCAAACCCTTCTTCGTCTTCTTACTAGAACGTAAGCCCCATGAAGGGACACACCAGTTGTTTTGTTTGTTTTGACTCCCACTGTTTCAAATACAGCCTGGCGTATTGGGAGTGCACAAATAAGTACAGTGGACTCCATACTACCATTAGTGGCTGATGTCACTAAGTAGTATGCGATGGGAAGGAGTGAATATATTAGCATACCAATTATACCTCAAAGAGTGCACATTCATAGCGTTTATTCTTTTACAGACTTTATATTCTCCTGATGCAATCTTGTTTATAAAACTGACGTTTTGGGCAGTGCTTTTATTTTTCCGCACAAAGGGCGAAATCTCAGTTTCGGTCTACATGTTCTCAGATTCTCCATCAGTCAACTACACTTTAATGAGGCTATGCCGTATTCTAAGTAGATGTCCTTGCAACTTCATCCCAGCCACTTCTAAAGTGGCTAAAACATGAATAGTTTTAAGCTACGTATCTCTTTTTGATTCTAGCACTATGTACTCTAAACCGCCTAAATGCAGAGTTTGGGTATGAATCCCACATTCATACATTCAGGATAGAGGAAAGTATGTTTCAGTTACATTTGAATTTTCCTGGTATGTTTGGGGGGAAAGTGTGTGTGTGTGTGTGTGTGTGTGTGTGTGTGTGTGTGTGACCTACTATTTCCTTATACTACAAAATATGTACAACCAGGAGCTACTCCTTTAAGTAGTTACACACAACTTGCACAACTCCCACAGTATTCTACTTTGGGGTGTACGTAGCCTCCCGTGGGTTGGAAATGTCCTGAACTCTTCCAAACCTTCCACCTCACTCTTCACCACAACCTACTTACCAGCCTTCCTTTGCCATCCTTTGGGTTTGACGTCCACCACTCTTCCCCCAATTACAATCACTAATGACGGCTAATATTTGTTGAGTGCTATGATGCACTGGGTAACATGCTAGAGCCTTTATAAACATTATCTCATTCAATCCCCGCGACAATCCTGTGTGGTAAGTGCCACTGGCGTCCTCCTTTCTGAGGCACAATCTGAAGCACAGGATGTTGAATCACTCTCCTAAGGATTCGCAGTGATTCCAAGGCAGAGCTGGGCTTTGATCCTAGGCAGGGTGGCTCTGGAGTCTATGTCATATCATTAAAAAAAATTTTTTTTAATGTTTATTTATTTTTGAGAGAGACAGAGACAGAGAATGAGCAGGGGAGGAGCAGAGAGAGACGGAGATACAGAATCCAGAGCAGGCTCCAGGCTCTGAACGGTCAGCACAGAGCTGGATGTGGTGCCTGAACTCTCAAACTGCGAGATCATGATCTGAGTTGAAGCCTGACTCTCAACCGACTGAGCCACCCAGGCGCCCAGGGGAGACATCCTGTCTGCCCTGCTCTGGCCTTCTCCGTGGAATAGGGGGGGGAAATGATATTTTTACTCAAGATACCTGGGTATATAATAAATCATTGTGTTGTATGCCTTGAACTTGCATATGTCTCAATAAAGCTGAAAAAACTCTTTGCTAATGACACTTGCATATAGATACAGTGACAAAGAATGCGGATTAATTTTTTTCAATTTTGGTTTCTCCAGTATTCCTCTTACCAAACTCTACCTACATTCTTATTGATTTGGAAATCACTATGACAGATTTTTCCCAGCACCAAAGTTATACAGAGAATATTTATTCCCACATTCTTTGTTATCGAGAGCTTTTTCCCCTCTACTCAAACTTCATCTAAAAACTGAGTTATAGGCTTGGGAAGTACAAACTTTTTGACTCGGAAAGGACTTTAGACAAGATCCAACCTCTCCAACTTACAGGTAAAGATTCCAGGGTCAAGACTCAGTATACCAGGCCTTTAGTTACTTTGTTAATTCGCTAATACTGCACATATTCATTGAGTACTCACTATCTGTTCTACATGGTGTTACAGAGACAAAGTATGCCTTTAAAGCTTAATTAGTAGTAGGGGGATTAAGGTAATAATCAAGTGAATAATTGAATAGTTAAGATAATTCCAGGTAGTAAGTGTTACGAAGGAAATAAAACAGAGAAATGGGATAGTGCGTGATCTGAGGCGGGAGAAGGGCTACTTCAGAAGGGACGGGGAGCAGAGGCTGCTCTCGGGAAGGAAAATTTGCACAGAGTGCTGAATGGAGGGAGGAAGCCATCCATCCAAAGATCGGAGGGAAAATCATTCCAGGGAAGGAATGGCAAGCGAAAAGCCCTGACGTGGAATCGATTTGGTGCACGAAAGGAAGAGAAAATATCCATTGAGCTGAAGGATAGTAAATTATCAGCCAAGAGGTAGGGCATGATGTCACAAAAACAACACCACGTCGATGCAGAAAAAACAAAATCATTTAGGGCCTGTGGGCTGCGTCAAGAAATTATACTACTATTCTTTTTTTAATGTTTTTATTTATTTATGAAAGAGAGAGAGAGCACACAGGGAAGGGGCAGAGACAGAGCGGGAAACAGAATCCAAAGCAGGCTCCAAGCTACCAGCCCAGAGCCTGACGCAGGGCTGGAACCCGCAAACCGTGAGATTAGGACCTGAGCGGAAACGAAGAGTTGGATGCTTAACCGACTGAGACACCCAGGCGCCTCAAAATTTCAAT
>NC_043717.1:81511684-81522840 GCF_006229205.1 Suricata suricatta
CAATTCCTTCTTCTTTAATCTGATTTTTGAATAATGAATAATTTCAAAGGTTCAAAACCAAAAGAATATAAAATGATATCCAGTGAGGGGTGCCTGGATGGCTCCATCGGTTAAATGTCTGACTTTAACTCAGGTCATGATCTTGCAGTTCATGGGTTCGAGCCCCACACCAGACTCTGGGCTGACAGCTCAGAGCCTGGAGCCTGTTTCGGATTCTGTGTCTCCCTCTCCCTCTGCCCCTCCCCTTCTTGCATTCTGTGTCTCTCTCTCAAAATAAATAAACATTAACAAAAATGATATCCAGTGAAAAAGACTCCATCTATGTCCCATCCACCTACTACCACCATCTCACATAAGCATTATTGTATCTTTCTTTTGTATCCTTCCAGTGTTTATGATTTTGTTATTCAAGAACTAAGTTAGGAAAACCTATAAATTAGGGAAAACATATATGTATGGATTTTAATGTTGTAAATGGGGCAAGAAAGAGAATATATGATGGTATTTGTTAAAAGAGAACTCTTTCCAGGGAGCCTGGGCGGCTCAGTCAGTTGAGCGTCCTGGTCTTGGCTTTGGCTCTGGTCATGACCCCAGGGTCATGGGATTAAGCTCTGACTCAGGCTCCTCACTGAGCGTGGAGTCTCCTTAAGATTCATTCCCTCTCTCTCTCTCTCTCTCTCTCTCTCTCTCTCTCTCTCTCTCTCTCTCCCCGCCCCTCTCCCTCATTCACACACTCTCTCTTAAATAAAATACTAAGAAAAAGAGAACTCTTTCTGCACTGGATGCTTGCCATTGTCTTTACTACCAACTTCTGGTTGGGTTTTATTAACTAACTCAATTGAAGAAGTATTTGTCTAGTCTTCTCTCGAGCACAATTCTAGGTGCTGGCCATATATGAATGCCATATAAGAACATCAGCAATATACTTTGGTGAAACCTAAAACGGGTTTTAATGAATGACCTTAATTGTACAATCAAATAATTTTTATAAATGTAGGATTCTCTACCCTAGAAATTGAAATTTTTCATTGAACATGTTAAAGGAAATAGAATATTTAGAAAACGGCTGGAAAAAGCCAACATGAAGTCAAAGAAAAGAAAAAAATGTACAAAACTTGAGAAAACAGCTTTAGGAATGTCTATAGTTCCTAGCTTTCAGCCACCAGGAAGATGTCCAACCAAATCTAAGATTTAAGTGCCTTCAGGGAAAAAGGAGTTTCAACATTTAGCAGCTTAGTTACTAAGAGAGTATCTGACCTAAATTCATAGAAGAACCACTCGTGTTTTAAGTTACCTCATACTACTCCATTTCTCAGGCTTATATATATATATTTGGCGATGCAATGGACACAAATGCATTTTAAAACAAAGACCACACAGGAATTTTAATATGAACTCGCACTGAGCTAACAAACTAATGTATGTCCTAGGAGAAATCACAACCCAAAGCAACTACACAACATTAAGCTGCATGGAAAGGCAGAAGGCAGGCTCGGTCAGCTGTGAGAGAACCACTTGCACCCGTGGAGCCCCCATTCGAGGCATTTGAAAAAATGTTCACAACTGAAATCAGTTCAAACAAATATGTCTGCCATGTCTCCTACAAACAAATATGTCCGCCACATCTCCTAATGTCCTTCAGAGTTCAACATTTCATTCTCATGTAACTGCTTTTCCACACATCGTTGTTAACCATGGTCAAGGTTTGATACCAAAAGCAAGCAGGTGTTTTCAAAATGCAGTTAATATATAGTTTCCCAACTCTGTGACTTCTTTTTTCTATTATCCTTATGACTGAACCAGGTGGGAGAAAAGGATAGAGATCCTATGGGTGGAATAGTTTCAAAGAAAGGATGACATAAGCAGGTGATACTGTTCGATGGAGTGAAATTCATGTAATTCATACTAGACAACTGTGTCAGGGTTCCGGAGAAACAGTACCAATAAGATAGAGAGAGGAGGAGGTGGGTGTCTGGCTGGCTCCGTCAGTAGAGCATGCAACTCTTGGTCTCAGGGTCATGAGTTTGAGCCCCATGTTGGGTGTACAGCTTACTTAAAATAAAAATCTTTTAAAAACAAAAAAATTAAAAACAAATGATATAGAGAAAGACAAAGAGACAGGCGGCAGGCTAGGGAGGCAAGGAACAGTTTATGTTTAAGCTCAAGTACGTCTTCTGGCAGAATTCTTCCTTCCTGGTGGCAAGGCAATCTTTGTCCTATTAAGTCCTTCAGCTGATGGGGGAGGCCCACTCACACAGTGGAGAGTAATCCACTTGACTCAAAGTCTACTGATTTAAATGTTAATCTCATCTACAAAATACTTTCACAGCAACATCTAGACTAATATTTGACCAAATGTCTGCGTACTGTGGCCCTAACCAAATGGACACATAAAATTCACCACCACGGGGCACCTGGCTGGCTCTGGTGGTTGAGCGCCTGACTCTTGATTTCGACTGGGGTCATGGGATGAGCCCTGCATTGCGCTCTGTGCTGAGTGTGAAGCCTGTTTGGGATTCTCCCTCTCTCTCTGTCTCTCTCTCCTTTTGTTCCTGTCCCCTGCTCACATGCGCACTGTCTCTCTTTCAAATAAAAATTAAATTAAGTTAACCACCACAACAGTTAATCTTCAACAAATATTTGAACAATACAGATGCTTCTGGAAAGTGGTAATAAATAGGGTTTTTTTTATAGATAGAAGCCCTATGTGACTTCTCAAACTAAAGTTGCATTCACCTGTAGCTTGACCCTACTAGTAGTCCCTGAGGCAATTTTTAAATTATTTATTTTTGAGAGAGAGAGAGAGGGAGAGAAAGAATGAGTGGGGGGAAGGGCAGAGAGAGAGAGAGGGAGACAGAGGATCGGAAGCAAGCTCTGTGCTATCAGCACAGAGCCTGACATGTGGCTCAAACTCACGAGCTGGGAGATTATGACCTGAGCTGAGGTTGCACACTTAACGGACTAAGCCACCCAGGCACCCCCCTTAGTGCATACGACGCCATAATCGGTAGGTTCAATGACCCTAGGCTTGAGCCCTGGAGGATTGGCGGTTGAGAGAAGTTTCGCTCTTCTTAAACTGGTAGACCTGAAGTGAAAACCAAGCATGTGCACAGCCTGGTGCTCTTCGAATCCCCACCGGCTTTGTTCAGTCTAGAAAAGTGGCTCCCACCCTGGATTCTTGCTTTGCATTCCAGTTCCTCAATGCCTGCCCTGAACTTCAACTTACTTGACCAGAACCCAAACGCTCCCTTTACCCTAAACTGGGGTTGCTTCAACCCACCAACAGCAACCATCAGCCTGACTCCCAACATGTTCTTCAAGGCTGGAGTGCGGCACCTGGGTGGCTTAGTCAGTTAAGCGTCCAACTCTTGGTTTCAGCTCGGGTCACGATCTCATGTTTTGTGGGGCTGGGCTCCGTGCTGACAGTGCAGAGCCTGCTTGGGATCCACTGTCTCCCTCTCTTTCTGCCCCTCCCCTGCTCACGCACATGCACACATTCTCAGAAATAAACCAACATTTAGAAAAAGGCTGAGGTTTACTGCATCCCTTTTAAGACTTAATTTGGGTTTTGTACCTAATTCTAATGTATGTGTGTGTGCCGGGGGGGGGGGTGTCATTCTCTCCCTTACACCAACAAGCAATTCTTCACAACACCAGTTGGGGGTCCTACAATTCAGTTCTATTCTGACACTATCTACCCAGAGACAGCATCAGTTTCCACAGGGTAAGGGTTCACTCCCACAAGTCCGCCCCCTCAACGTCAGGTTAACACTTGTGCTTCTGAGCGACCAGCTATATAGATGATAGATGGCTCCTTACGTACACATGACTTGTTAAATCATTGACCACTGGTGACTGATTCAACCTCCTGGCCCTCTCTCCTCCCTGGAGGTCAAGGGGTAGGGCTGAAAGTTCCAACCCACTAATCACGATGTTAGTTCACCAGGCAACCAATCCCCATTCTTACATATGAACCCAAAGTCACTTCACTGGCACCTGTACTGCTCTCATCACAGGAAATTCCAAGGGTTTTAGAAGCTCCATGCCATAAACAGGAAGACCAAATATGTATTTTGTATTAGAAACCACAATATCAGAGCGCCTGCGTGGCTCAGTCCATGAAGTGTCTGACTCTTGATCTCAGCTCAGGTCATGATCCCAGGGTCGTGGGATCGAGCCCCACATTGGGCTCTGCACTGACAGCTGCAGAGCCGGCTTGGGATTTGGGATTCTCTATCTCTGTCCCTCCCCTGCCCGCACACATTCTCTCTCTCAAAATAAATAAACATAAAAAAAAATCACAATATCACAACACTATTTGGAATGCTTTCTCCCCAGCAAACATTCCCTTTCAATTTCCTTATCCTTGAGAGCCAAAATATAGACTGTTTAGGTCTCCTATTTCTTCCCGTCCTTCCCCAGGTGCCACGGCTTCCCCACTGGCCTGGGCCAGCTTGCATGGGTGTGAAAAGGGGGAAAAATTAAGGTAAGATTGATGAATATTTTTGTAGAACTGAGTACATCCAGATTTGAGCATGCATTCAGCTTATGAAATTGAATGAAAGAAACCTCATTTAAATAGGAGTCAGGAGGCCAGAAGGGGGTGCTCTCTTGTGCTACCACTAGTTGGAAATTACCCCCATCAAAAAGAGGTACCTTGAGGCACCTGAGTGGCTCAGTCGGTTAAGCATCCAACTTCCACTCAGGTCATGATCTCATGGGTTCATGAGTTTGAACCTTGCACAAGATCTCTGCTGTCAGCACAGAGCCTGCTTCAGATCCTCTGCCCCTCACTCTTTTTCCCCATCAAAAAAGAGAGAGAGAGCATGAGAGAGAGAGAGAGAGAGAGAGAGAGAGAGAGAGAGAGGGGACTACCTCTACTTTACTACTTTCTACTTTCTCCTACTTTCCAGCAGGACGAAAAGAATGTCTCATCGCCCAGCAACACGCTCATCCAATAAAAAATTACTACAAGTCGCCCAATCAGAAACCATCAGCACCCTGAACACTTGCTTTCCTCCAAAGTAATCTCCTTCAAAGCAGCCCCTCCCAACTTCCTCTTTTCTCGGTATAGTTCCTATCCTTTGTTCCCTGGTTTTGTCTCTGGTTTGCCAGAGCTTGCATATCCCGAACTGAGATTCCTCTGCTAGTCCCAAATAAACCCCTTCTGCTGGTAAAATAAATGGCTGTTTTACTTTTAAGTTTGACAAGCTTCAGCTTGTAGAACAAAACTCTGAAAAGCATACACTATAAACAACAATACAATCCTGATATTTCTGCTAATAGGTGTCCGTTACTTTAACCCCATTGCAAAGGGACGGTTTTTGTGTTGGAATCACATATTCTGAAATCATGATCTTAACGGGGAAACGAGCTACAAAGATTTTTTTCAGTCAAAAAATAAAAACTGAATATAAAATTATTTTTAAAGTATCTATTAATTATATTCAACCAGATGGTCCAAGAGAGGGCCTAGTTTGTATATCGGGCCCCTCCAAAAAATACTTTCTTTTCTGCTACTGTACGTTTTTAAAAATACTAGATGACAGTTTTAATATTAACTTATATTGATATCAGTAATTATTTGATATTTACTATTCATTCCTTGCCTTTTTTGAAAGTGTTGACGTCTTTATATTCTTCAAATGGACTGTGAGGTCCCTACAGGGGAGCAAGCCGGATCAAGTTTTTATTGGTTAATACTCACCCACTCTCACCACACCCTCGCCCTCAGCCACCATGACTGAATGAGACAGAATTCAGACTCGGGCAGGTGTTAGGCGCCCTTCGGCAGAAAATAGGGTGAAGAAGGAAGGAAGTATTCTTACCTGAGGTGATTGGAAACCCTGGGGCCAAAGTGGTTAGTTAAGTCAGAAAGGATGCCAGGCCGTCCAAATGCCAAGAACAAAGTTCAAGGAAAGGTCAGATCCTGCAGGAGTTAGAGATGGAAACAATCAGAATCAGAGCACATCGCCAGGAGAGACGTATGGAGACAAGATCTAGCAAAATCAAATCAGGACGAATTAGCGGGAAGAGAAGCCACAGCAATTGCCTTGGAAGGTCAGCTAGCTCTTGGGGCTGGCTTCATAGGCCCACAGCGAGTGTTGAAAAAAAGGGTAGGTAATTCAGCTCAATGTAAAGGGTCGGGAATGGGGTAGATTCATATTTCCTGTAGTGTCTTTCTCACAGTAAATTGTCAGTTAATATTAACTGGGTTGGTCAAGCAATACTTAGTCATACATAATCCTGGTGGTCTGAAAGTTAATGTAGCACATTAGTGTGCATGAGAATAAAACAGATCAAAGTTTATAGAGCACACCCCTAAGTCATGGGACCCTTTTATGATAGTAAAATGAGACCTGCTTCAGAATGAAAGTCTCAGAGCAGCTACGATGAGGCATGTGGAAGAAGGAAGGAAGGGAAAAGAAGCTTGCGGTTAATGAATACCAACGCATCGCCAGGTGCCCTTGGGTATTTGGCTTAATCCAGTCCTTCAAGGCAAAGGAGGTCTTCACGATGTCATAGTTGATGCAAATGCAAATCTGTCTAATTCCAGAAGCCACACTCTTTTTGAGTTTTCCACCCGCCACCTCATGAACCAGGCTGGGAAAAGGCGCAAGCTAGTCGAAGTGGAAACTCTGAGAGAGGAGAAACACATCATGGGCAAGGTGGCGAGAGGGGTCTCTGAAGGGAAGGAACAGGTCATTCCCTGAAAAGATACTGCACTTCAACTCCACTCTTTGTGACTTGCTTTGGTACCTGCAGTGACCAAGAGACTACGGTCCATGCAGCAAGAGCGGCTGTTTACTGAAGGTCTGCTTGGGTGCTAATTGCCTGTCCTGGGAGCTTTACATCTATTAAGTCCTGTCATTTGCCAAGCATTTTCATAGCCATTGTTTTACCTGGCCAACACAAAAACTCAGATACATTTTTCTAAGTTTATTTACTCTGAAAGAGAGAAAGTAGGGGAGGGGCAGACAGGGGGAGAGAGGGAGGATCCCAAGCAGTCTCCACACTGTCAGAATGGAGCCCAATGTCGGGCTTGAACTCCCAAACTGTGAGATCATGGCCTAAGCAGAAATCTAGAGCCAGACGTTTAACTGACTGAGCCCCCCAAATGCCCCCAGAAACATTTTTAAAGAGCCAAGAAGCCTGTTTGCAGAAATGGGAAACAATAATAACCCAGTACTGAAACCTGGACGGCTAGGCTGGAACCACCTGACTTTCTCCTGCTAAAATCAAACTGTGGCAGGGGGACATTTGGGTGGCTCAGCAAGCTGAGCATCTGACTCTTGATTTCGGCTCAGGTCATGATCCCAGGATTGTGGGATCGAGCTCCACGTTGGGCTCCATGCTGAGTACGGAGACGGCTTGAGATTCCCTCTCTCTCTCTCTCTCTGCTATTCTCCCCCACTCACATGTGCACTCTCTCTCTAAAAAGAAAATTAGAAAGAAAGAAAGAAAGAAAGAAAGAAAGAAAGAAAGAAAGAAAGAAAGAAAGAAAGAAAAGAAAGAAAGAAAGAAAGAAAGAAAGAATTGGTCCAGGGGTTCAGCAGGGTTGTGCTTCAGGTGTGAGAGCAGGTAGCCCTCGACTGTGGAGGAAGAAAAGCAATAAGGCCATGAAATAGGCAGCACTTGATGGCAATTTCATTCAAGAATGCCACGGCAGCAGCCAAAGGACATTTTGAGTTTCACACCTTTGAGAATGTGACAAATGGGTGTAAGAATTCTCATATTGCAGCAAAAAGAACTCAAGAGAGATACAGTTGAACAGGACTCCCTGCCCCCCACCCAGCAGCTGTCTCTGCTGGGGCCCATCACCTCTTGTTGAATCATTTCCTGCCCCGCCCCCCACCCAAGCTGTCCATGTTACAGATTCCTGGTTTGCTGCTGTCTCTCCTCTGTCTCTTGCAAGCGCCTTTCGCCATCTTTCGATATTCCCTACCTCAATGAATATACCACCAGCCACTCAGTTGTACAAATCAGAGATTTAAACATTTTCCTTAAGGTTTCCTTTCACCCCCGCATCCAAAGGACCGTGAGTTACTATCCATTTCACCTGCGAATATCTCGTTAATCTGTTCACTGCTCCCCATCACCACTAGTCTGGTCCCAGACACCATCACCTCTGGCCTTAACGATGGAGCAGCCACATTCCCGCTGTGTGGTCTCGGGCAAGTCTCTTCAGTTCTCTGAGCTTCAGTTTCCTCATAGGTTATGTGGGATAATAACTAACTGCCTTACAAGATAGGAAGATTCAGTGACAGCACGTATAGGGGCGCCTAGGTGGCTCGGCCAGTTAAGCATCCAACTTCGGTTCAGGTCATGATCTCATGGTTTGTCGGTTCGAGCCCCACATCGGGCTGCGCACTGATGATGCAGAACCTGCTTGGGATTCTCTCTCTCTGCCCCTCCCCCACTTGTGCTTTTTCTCTCCCTCTCAAAATAAACAAATTAGGTGTGCCTTGGTGGGTCAGTTGCTTAAGCGTCTGACTTCGTCAGGTCATGATCTCACAGTTTGTGGGTTTGAGCCCTGCACTGGGCTCTGTGCAGACAGCTGGCTGGAGACTGGAGCCTGTCTTCAGATTCTGTGTCCCCCTCTCTTTCTGACCCTCCCCTGCTCGTGCTGTCTCTCTCTCTATCAAAAATAAATCAAACATTAAAAATTTTTAAAAATAAATTAAAAAATAAAATATGCATGAAAGCTCTTACAATGATGCTTAACACATAGTAAGTAGAACACAAATGATAGCTTTGTAAATTTTATCTCTATTCACACTTACCCAGCCACCATTTATACTCCACACTGTAGCCAAAGTGGCATGTTTACAAATTAAATGTGATCATATCCCCCAATGTCACTATGCGCGGGGACCCATGGAACCTTCTAATAGACTGACATTGTCTTTAGGATAAACTCGAAACTCCCTAACGTAAGCAAGAACAAAGTGGTACATGAATTTCTACAGCAGGAAGCCACAATTGAGTCGCCCACTCTACTCTGTAGAACCTTCCTAATACGTCACAGGCCCCTTCTCTCCTGCCGCCCTCGGCCTGCTTCCTCCCACCTCAGGACTCTGCTCTGCTCGCCTGGAATGTTCCCATTCATTCCTCCTGACTCTCCTCATCTTTCAGGACAGCTCAGACCTTACTTCCCCAAAGAGCACACTCATGACCAAAGAGTTATAAACCCTGTCAAATCGTCACATACCTTCCTGTATTGCATATATCAGCATGGCCACTTTATTTTTGTGTGTGTGAAAGGAGGGTTTGCCCTACCTAACTGGGCACGCAGTTACCTTAAGGAACTTGATTTTGTGCACTGCTAACTTAGTAGCTTGTAGCATGAGCCTGGCACATAATAAGGGTTCAATGAATTGATAGACTAAATGAATGGGGAAAAATGGATGAATCTAACTTGTGTAGGAAGGTCAAGTAGCAGGGGCACCTGGGTGGCTCAGTCGGTTAGGCTTCTGACTTGGCTCAGGTCATGATCTCAGGGTTTGTGAGTTCTAGGCCCACGTCAGGTTCTGTGCTGACAGCTCAGGGCCTGGAGGCTGCTTTGGATTCTCTTTTTCTCTCTCTCTCTCCGCTCCTCCCCCACTCACTTACTCTCTTTCTCTCTCAAAAAGAAACATTAAAAAAATAAAAAATAAAGAAAGATCAAGTAGCAGCAAAAAGTAATTGAAAATTGAAGTTCTAACTCTGCAGATGAGATTGTAAACGGGACCGGAACTTGAAACAGTTGAGGCTGTCGAAGCAAAAGCTCTTAGACCAAAATAGTGTTTTAAAGGATAAGACGATGGGAAAAAGTGGAGTTTGAATAATGGAAAAAGGAAAGAGGAAGGGAGAGGGTTGGTGGACCCACTGAATTGAGACAACTAAGCAGGATTTTATTCTATTTTTTAAAGTTTATTTATTTTGAGAGAGAGAAAGAGAGCGTGAGCAGGGGAGGGGCAGAGAGAGAGGGAGAGAGAGAATCCCCAGTAGGCTCTACACTGACAGTGCACGGGCCTTGAACCCACGAACTGTGTGTCATGCTCTAAGCTGAAATCAAGAGCTGGACACTTGACCAACTGAGCCACCAGGCACCCCAGGCAGGATTTTCAATTTTGGTGTGTGTGTGTGTGTTTGTGTACACATGCAACAGTGTACAGACTTTCACTTTTTAGTTTTTTTAAAAATACCTCAAAAGCTATTTTTGACAGGAAAACAAAAATCTGGAAAAAGGGAGAGTCCCTGGGGCAGAAGAGGGATCCATGTGCACTTGGCCTTCTGTCCTGCCAGACACATTTCAAAGGAATTGTTCCTCTTCCTATTTTTCTTCCTTCCTTTCTTCCTTCCTTCCTTCCTTCTTTCCTTCCTTCTTGAATAGAACAGCTGGACTGACCTAGCTCTGTACTAAATGCTTTCACCTTCAAAACTCTGCATTCCTAAGTCAAAGCTCTAACCTCCCCAATCCCAGTTGTGTGGATCTGCCTCACCTCTGCTGTTTAGACTTGGTCCCCTCTCTGCTGACAGCTAGCTCAGAGCCTGGAGCCTGCTTCACATTCTGTGTCTCCTTCTCTCTCTCAGATCCTCCCTTGCTCGCGCTGTCTCTCAAAAATAAATAAAAAAACATTAAAAAAACTAACAAAAATTTAACAAAAAATAGACTTGGTCCCTAAGTGCCCTCAAAGCAATTGTCATGTGGCCCTGCCCCCACATTTCTGTTAGCGGCCCACTAACTGCATGCCCGCCTCTGGTGGGGAGAGTCAAGGCCGCGTCACGGTCTAACCCACGGATTTATTTATTTATTTATTTATTTTTTAAATAGTTTATTGTCAAATTGGTTTCCATACAACACCCAGTGCTCTTCCCCACAAGTGTCCTCCTCCAATGCTACCACCTCTTTTCCCCCTCTCCCTCCCCCTTCAACCCTCAGATCCTTTTCAGTATTCAATAGTCTCTCACGTTTTGCGTCCCTCTCTCTCCCCAACTCTCTTTCCCTCTTCTCCTCCCCCTGGTCCTCCATTAGGTTTCTCCTGCTCTCCTGTTAGACCTATGAGTGACAACATATGGTATCTGTCCTCTGCCTGACTTATTTTGCTTAGCATGACACCTTCGAGGTCCATCCACTTTCCTACAAATGGCCAGATTTCATTCTTTCTCCATGC
>NC_043717.1:81522940-81529257 GCF_006229205.1 Suricata suricatta
TATATATATATATATATATATATATACCACATCTTCTTGATTCACTCATTAGGTGATGGACACTTAGGCTCTTTCCATGTTTTTAGCTCACAGATTTAAAAACCACAGTTTGAAAACTCATGAGCAAGTTTTCAAACACATTTAATGGGTCAAGAAGAGACTTTTTTTTTTAATAAAGTGAAATAAAAGAGAGGGGAGAAAAAGATCAGACCACATTGCATATAGTATGGTGCGTCTTACATAACTTGCCAAACTCGATGATTTGTGTACAACGATTATGATGGAAACCCAATGTGGCTGCAGTAAAAATGCTTGAAACCTTCCACTGTGGCCATATCTTCTACTTAGTGCTGCCTCGTGCTGGGCCCTACAGGGTATGAAGCATTCTTTCCCTCAAAGAGCTCAGTACAGGAGATTTGCCCTTATGTAACTAACTCTGGTACAAGACAGACAGTAGTTAAGTGTCATAAGAGAGCCATAAAAAAACTTCCAGATAATAGATAACAATTTAGCCTCTATGATAACAAAATGCTGTTTATGATGTTTATTGAGTCCATTTGTGTCAGGCAAGGTGCTAAATACTTTGCAGGCATTTACCCCATTCAATCCTCATGACAACACTGTGAGATAAAGCCCATTCTAGTCCCTAGGTCTAGGTTGTAGAAGTAAAAATGGAGGCTCAGAGACACTGAGCAAATCTTTCCTAAGAGCCAGGACTCCCCAGCAGTGTCCTTTGAGTCCAGCACCCTATTGTTCTCACAATCCCTGCCGACAATGGAGCTACCTTCACTACTTCTCGCGGTACCAAGGGAATACTCAACGTAGCTTCCTATTTGCCAGCTGGGTGCATTTAGGTTCTCCAGGGCCACAGCAGATTCTTTTCACTACTTATTAGTTACAGAATCCGTGATCTTCCACTAAAACAGAACTTCTCTTGTCATGAGGCCCTGATGAAAAAAAAAGGGGAAAGCGATCATTATGTGGTATGTCCTTGGTTGCCTCACATTCTATATGTCTTTGGGCCCATAAAAACAAGCAGGAAGACATTAATATTTTTCCCAAAGGCAATCGACCAATTCCTGCATACATTTTCTTTTATATGCAGGAAGTTCACTGGAAATATGAATGGTGTTATTAAGCTAATAAATGTTAATATGCCTAGCTCATTAAGCCTTCTGCGGAATAATTTCTAGCAAGGGAGAGTTTATGAACATCCATATGCCCATCTCTACATCTGCCAGGGGTATATATGGTGCCCAAAAAAACACTGGGCAAGCCTTGGCCCGAGAACCGCTGAGTAGGACAGGTCATGTGGGATCAGGACTCTTGGAAGAAACTGGGTGAGAGATGGGAAGATGAAAGGGGAAAACGGAGGCATGGATGACTACTGGGATTATCCACATGTGAGTTCTTTTCCAAGGTGCCTCCTGATCATTGGAATTTTAATTATTAAACATTAGGAAGCTTCAAAGAAATCTCTGCAATGTATATGTAAATTAGAAAATACAGTCACAACACCTGTGAACCCACTGTCCATCCAAGAGATGCTGAAAGCCAGCCCGCAGCCTCCATATTTGGACTCTATCTGTTACTTAGTTTCTGGTTTTGGTCTAGGTCTTTGGAAGGCTGAATCGCAAATGCCTACATCAACATCTTCTCAACTTTTCTGATGTGCATGACCAAGGCACAGCATTTGGAATTATGAATATCAAAATATTCTGTTTAAAATACAGATAAGTATTCTAGATGATATTTGGACCAAAAATTCCCTTATTACTGCAAACGTAAAATGCTACACTTTTAAATGATTGCTATATAAATGATCTATTAAATTTATGTGCAAGCACAATTATGATGAATATCAAATAGTTAAACAGAAATAGATTGAGAGTATAAATATTAGAAGAGCACATTCACTAGATTAATCTATGAGGAAAATTATAAACTTTTTGAGCTAATGTTGCAAAAATTAAATAATAATTCAAGGCCACATAGTATTAGTTACAATGTTTAATAATTATCATATTTTCTAATTGTTTGGTGTTCTTGTGTTTCTAACACGAAACATAATGATCTCTGAGGGCTGAGTTTACTTTTCAGGTATCTAATTCCACTTAGGCCATCAGCTTTTCAAAGAGAAGCTCTATTCAAGAATGCTTTACATTTTATTAGTATAAACTAAAAATGGAATCTTTTTTAGGTAACTTTGTACCTCAAAATTTCACAAGGAAGAAAAACTCCCGAATCTGTTATAACCACATCCACAACAAACTATCTTCCATCGTCTATGTAATGGAGAATAAAAAAAAAAAAAATGCAATGAAGAAAATATTTTGTGGGGCACGTGCCTGGGTGGCTCAATCGGTTAGGCATCCAACTCTTGATTTTGGTTCACGTCATGATCTCATGGTTAGTGAGACAGAGCCCTGCATCAGGGCTATCAGTGCAGACCCTGCTAGGGATACTCTCTCTGCCCCTCCTCCACTTGTGCACACAAGCAAACATGCATGCGTGTGCCCTCTTAAAATAAACATTAAACATTTTTAAAAAGTTTTATTTAAGTAACCTCTACACCCAACTTTGGGCTTGAACTCACAACTTTTGAGATCAAGAGTCAAATGTCCTTCTGGCTGAGCCATCCAGGTGCCCCTGTAATGAAAATATTGAAGAGGAGGCAAGAGGGGAGAGAAATAGGGAGCTCCATACTTCCCGCCTGCATCTCTCAAACAAAGAAGGGCTGAAGCCAAAGGACACTGAACTGCAAGAGTCTGGGAGGAAAAGAGACAGAGTTCACTAAGAAGACAGCCTCATAGGGCTACCTCAAAAAACAAGCCAAAGAACACATGGTGGAGAGTCCCAAATATCACTACAAGTAGGGAAATAAAACAATCAAAGGCACAACAAGAGAGACCAAGTGACACCATTAAAAGGACCCTTCCTGAACAAACAGGCCATGGACAATCAATGAGCCTCCTTTAATATATCAGAACACGCAGATGCAGAGCGCATAACAAGCTTTTAAAACTAACAAGAGACAGAAAACTAGCCAAAATGACAAAACAGAAGAACTCTCCTTTAAAGAAATTCCAGGAAGAAATGACAGCTAAAGAATTGCTCAGAACAGATATAAGCAACATAACTGACCAGGAATTTAGAACAAAAGTCATAAAATTAATCACTGGGCTTGAAAAAGGCATGGAAGACACCAGAAAAGCTATTGCTACAAAGATTATGGACCTTAAAAATAGTTATGATGAATTTAAAAATGCTGTAAGTGAGGTGCATAATAAAATGGAGACAGCCACTGCATGGATTGAAGAGACAGAGAGGAAAATAGATGAATTAGAAGACATAATAGTAGAAAAAGAGGAAGCCAACAAAAAGAGATAAATTGATCCAGGAGCACGAAAGGAGTATTCAAGAACTGAGTGATGCAATCAAACGGAACAATATCTGTATCCAAGGAATTACAGAAGAAGAAGAGAGAGAAAAACGAGCTGAAGGGGTACTTGAACAAATTATAGCTGAGAACTTCCCAAATCTGAGAAAGGAAACAGACATTGAAATCCAAGAGGCACAGAGAACTCCCCTCAGACATAACTTGAATCGATCTTCTGCACGACGTAGCATAGTGAAACTGACACAATACAAGGATAAAGAGAGAAATTCTGAAAGCAGCTAGAGATAAAAGGGCCCTAACATAAAAAGGGAGACCTATCAGAGTAGTTGCAGACCTACCTACTGAAACTTGGCAGGCCAGAAAGGAATGGCAAGAAATCTTCAATGTGATGAACAGAAAAAATATGCAGCCAAGAATCCTCTATCCAGCAAGCCTGTCATTCAGAATAGAAGGAGAGATAAAGGTTTTCCCATATAAACAAAAAGTGAAGGAATTCGTCATCACTAAACGAGTCCTACAAGGAATCCTCATGGGGACTATGAGGGAAATGTTCCAAGGAACACAAGTTACCAGAGACACCACTACAAGCATGAATCCTACAGAGAACACAATGACTCTAAACCCATATTTGTCAATAACAACACTGAATGTAAATGGACAAAGTGCTCCAATCAAAACACGTAGGATATCAGAATGGATAAAAAAGCAAAATCCATCTATTTACTGTCTACAAGAGACTCATTTTAGACCTGAGAACACCTCCAGATTGAAAGTAAGGGGATGGAGAAATATCTATCATGTTACTGGAAGTGAAAAGAAAGCTGGAGTAGCCATACTTATATTGGACAATTTGGACTTTAAAGTAAAGGCAGTAACAAGAGATGAAAACGGGCATTATATAATAATTAAGGGTCTATCCATCAGGAAGAGCTAACAATTATAAATGTCCACGCACCAAATTCAGAAGCACCCAAATACATAAAACAATCACAAATAGAAACAACCTTATTGATAAGAATGTGCTAATAGCAAGGGACTTTAATACTCCACTGACAGCAATGGATAGATCAACTAGACAGAAAATCACTAAAGAAACAATGGACCTGAACAACACATTGGACCAGATGAATTTAACAGATAATATTTAGAACTCTACATCCTGAGGTTATGGAATTCACTTTCTTCTCAAGTGCACATGGCACATTTCCCAAGATAGATTACATACTGTGTCATAAAGCAGCCCTCCATAAATACAAAAGAATAGAGATCATACCATGCACACTTTCATATCACAATGCTATGAAACTTGAAATCAATCACAGGACAAAGTCTGGAAAACCTCCAAAAACATGGAGGTTAAAGAACATCCTACTAAAGAATGAATGGGCCAATCAGGCAATTAGAGAAGAAGTTTAAAAATATATGGAAACAAATGAAAATGAAAATACAACAATCCAAACTCTCTGGGACGCAGAAAAGGCAGTCCTAAGAGGAAAGTACATTGCACTCCAGGCCTATTTCAAGAAACTAGAAAAAGTGCAAATTCAAAATTTAACAGAGCACCTAATGGAACTAGAAGGGGAGCAGCAAAAGCACCCCAAACCCAGCAAAAGAAGAGAAATAATAAAGATCAGGGCAGAAATAAACAATATAGAATCCAAAAAATTGAGTATATCAAAGAAACCAAGAGTTGGTTTTTTGAAGAAATAAGTAAGATTGATAAACCTCTAGCCAAGCTTCTCAAAAAGAAAAGAGACAATAACCAAATAGACAAAATCATGAATGAAAATGGATTTATTAAAACCAATCCCTCAGAAATACAAGCAATCATCAGGGAATACTATGAAAAATCATATGCCAACAAACTGGACAATCTAGAAGGAGTGCCCAAATTCCTAAACACACATACACTACAAAAATTCAAATGGGAAGAGATAGAAAATCTGAACAGACCCATAACCAGTGAAGAAATGGAATCCGTTATCAAAAATCTCCCAACAAATAAGAACCCGGTGCCAGATGGCTTCCCAGGGGAATTCTACCAGACATTTAAAGCAGAGCTAATACCCATTCTTCTCAAGCTATTCCAAAAAATAGAAATGGAAGGAAAACTTCCGGACTCATTCTACAAAGTAAGCATCACTTTGATTCCCAAACCAGAGACCCAGCCAAAAAAAGAGAATTACAGGCCAATATGTTTGATGAATACAGATGCAAAAAACACTCAACAAGATATTTGCAAATCAAATTCAACAGCATATAAAAAGAATTATCCACCATGATCAAGTGGGATTCATTCCTGGGTTGTAGGGCTGGTTCAATATTCACAAATCCATCAATGTGATACATCACATTAACAAAAGTAAAGATAAAAACCATATGATCCTGTCAATAGATGCAGGAAAAGCATTTGACAAAATACAGCATCCTTTCTTAATAAAGACCCTCAAGAAAGTTGGGATAGAAGGAATGTACTTACACATCATAAAAGCCGTTTATGAGAAGCCCACGTCTAATAACCTCCTCAATGGGGAAAAACTGAAGGGTTCCCCCTGAGATCAGGAACACGACAGGGGTGTCCACTCTCACCATTTTTGTTTAACATAGTGCTGGAAGTCCTAGCATCAGCAATCAGACACAAAAGGAAATAAAAGGCATCAGAATTGGCAAAAATGAAGTCAAACTTTCACATTTCACAGATGATATGATTCTCTACATACATGGAAAATCCAACAGACTCCACCAGAAGCCTACTAGAATTGATCCATGAATTCAGCAAAGTCGCAGGGTACAAAATCAATGTACAGAAGTCGGTTGCATTTTGATACACCAATAATGAAGCAGCAGACAGAGAAATCAAGAAATTGATCCCATTCACAATTGCACAAAACACCATAAAATACCTAGGAATAAGTCT
>NC_043717.1:81529357-81614273 GCF_006229205.1 Suricata suricatta
TTAACAGTACAACTCCCCTATGACCCAGCAATAGCACTGCTAGGGATTTACCCAAGGGATACAGGAGTGCTGATGCATAGGGGCACATGTACCCCAATGTTCATAGCAGCACTGTCAACAATAGCCAAATCATGGAAAGAGTGTAAATGTCCATCAAGTGACAAATGGATCAAGAAGATGTGGTCTGCATATACAATGGAGTACTACATGACAATGAGAAAGAATGAAATCTGGCAATTCATAGCAATGTGGATGGAACTCGAGGTTGTCATGCTAAGCAAAATAAGTCAGGCAGAGAAGGACAGATACCATATGTTTTCACTCATAAGTGGAACAGAAGAAACTTAACAGAGGACCATAGGGAGGGGAAGGGGGAAAAATAGTTGGGGAGAGGGAGGGAGGCAAATCATGAGAGACTCTTGAATACTGAGAACAAACTGAGGGCTGATGGGCATGGAGAAGAGTACTTGTTGGGATGAGCACTGGGTGTTATATGGAAACCAACTTGACAATAAACTATAAAAGAAAAAAAAAGAAAATTTTGAAGAAAATGGAGGCATCCTAAAAATAGCTTGTTTCTGCCCTGACCTCAGTGACAGTATCTATTTGGTTTCATACCTGTGTAGTTCAGTGTCCACAGGAGCAATCTAGCAACTGACAATGTTTTCCTTAAAAAAGTTAGCCCGTTCTGACTATAAAACTAAAACTGTTCGAATAATAAAATGCTTATTAGTGGAAGTATAGCAGTAATAATTTTTAAATAAGAAGTTTCAGGTTTATTCTTATGTCTCACAAGTTCGCTCCATAATAGTGATACTTAGTTTGGGCTGAATATTGATGTTACATTAGACCTTTCAGTATTTTGTGTTTGTTGATGTCTTATTGCTATTTATTGCTTTACCACCTATATTGTTTAGATTTGCTCATAATTGAATTTTTCTGTAAATGATTGTGACTGTATGTAGTCCTCTGGGCTTTTTTTTTCATTCAACATTATATTTAAGACCTGTTTTCTTTTCTATATTATATTCCACTTTATGTATATGCTTCCATTTATCCATTCTGTGAATAGACATTGGGATTGATTCTTGTTTTGTTTTCTGATGTTATGCATAAAGCTCTTCCGACCTTTTGCATCCTACCCATGCACAAGTCCAAGAATGCTAAGGTGTATTCCTGGGAGTTGAACACCTGGGTCATAATGCACATGCATTTTTTAATGTTTTTTAAAAATTTTTTTTATTTTTGAAAGACAGAGAGAGACAGCACAAGCAGGGGAGGGTCAGAGAGAGAGGGAAACACAGAATTCGACGCAGGCTCCAGGCTCTGAGCTAGCTGTCAGCACAGAGCCTGATGTGGGGCTCGAACCCATGAACCGTGAGATCATGACCTGAGCTGAAACCGGACACCCAACCGACTGAGCCACCCAGGTGCCCTCATTTTTACCAGATAATAACAAAGCATTTTCCAGAGTGGTAGCACTAATTCATACTCCATCCACAGTTTTCATACCTATTGTTTTCCCATAACTTCACGGCGTTCTTGTGATACCACCAAAGCTTATAGGGAGAAGAAACGAGAATGTGAACGGAGGATTATTATGTGTTCCAAAACATCTGATCTGTTCTTGGTTTTCATCTAACTTGCTGTGATACTTTGGAAGAGCTGCTTAATCTTTCTGTGTCTTGTTTTAATCACCTCTCAAATGGAGTATTTGGACCATTCTGAGTTTCATTCAGCTCTAAAATTCTCGTTTCACCTAACAGTTGCAAATACCGAGACACAGAATGATGATTTGCTTTGCCCAAGGTCATATATCGTACCATTGAAGCTCAAGTTCCTCATATATAAAGGGTGGGCTAGAGTATATGATTGTATATATCACCTCTTATTTTATGGGTCTGGACTGAGAATCTATGATTTCAGGGCCACGATTAACCACTATGCCTTAATGGCTCCATTGTGACATACATGAATTAAGAATATGCTATGTGCAAGACTGTCTTCACAGTTCCCAAGGAGATAATAGGACACACCACCGGCCATTGAGAAGCTCACAATACAACAGAATAGACAGGGAGGTAAACGTGGAGTCTTCACACTATAAGAGCTGTGATGGAGATATGCACGCATCATGGTGGGAAGGACAGAAGAAGAAGCAAGGACTACTTACGGAAGGAACTAGTGTCTGAGAGGTGTTTTGAAGAGCGAGTTACCTAGATGATGGAGTGTCGTCTCCAGAATTTATCCTACATTCTTGGTCACTGACTGTCACCCCTACTCTGGAATATGAGCTCCACAGGGCGCTGGACTAGCGCTTTGCCTGCCTCACTGTCTCCATGTTCCCCAGTATCCAGCACAATGCCCGGCTCGGGATAGTCTCTCAATAAATATTTACGAAATAAATGAAGAGTAATAAGATCTCATCTTCCGAAAACATTTTTACCGTTAACAAAATGCTGCTTAGCACATTATCTGAGTTGATCTTATCAGGCCTTTTGGGGTACGATCAAAACAGATGGGGTTGAGGGACAGTCTCTGAAATGGCGAGTATCAGCAGAGATTAAACACACCCTGATAAAGTTTTTGTGGTTATTTTAACTATGTAAAATCTGGTCTTCTGAGCAGATGTTTCTTCCACACAGAAGAAAGGTTAAATCTGACATTGGGGAAAAAAAAAAAAGAGAAAATCAGTCTGAAATCCAGCATCCGTCAGAATTCAGGGGGGCTTAGTTGGTTGAGCGTCCAACCCTGGGTTTTCAGTTCAGGTCACGATTTCACAGCTTCATGAATTTGAATCCCAGGTTGGGCTCTGCGCTGACGGCGTGGAGCCTGCTTTGGAATCTCTCTCTCTCTCTGCCCCTCCCCCACTCATGCTGTTTCTATCTCTCTCAAAATAAATAAATACATAACCTTAAAAAAAAAAAAAAAGCCTCATGCCCAGTGCCCTCTGTGGGGGCTGGGGATGTTTAAAAAAAATTGCAGGATTCAGTCTCTTCCATATGACTGCCCTATCTTGTCTGTAGATGCTCAAAAAATGAAAAAAACAAAAACCAAAACAAACATAGAGCTAATTGCTGTGAAAATTCAATGCTTGTCATTTTTTATTTTAATCATGACAATGAAGGCTGGATTGTTGCATCTGAACACAAGAATGGGAATTATTCATGTGGAAGAAATCAGACGTGGAACAAAGAACGGCTCTGTAGGAGCGAGGCTGAGCGTTTCTGAGTCAGTTGAGAGCCACTGCTTGCTTGGGATATCTGTGCAATTTTCCACTTCTTATCTTCTTTCTTTTCTTTGCAAAGCTGCGCTGCTGCCTTGGAGCTGTGCTTTAAGACAATTGTTCCTGATCTTGGTAATGACCCAATTAGAGTCTCTAAAAACCTACCAAAAATGGGCAAAGGGTGGAAGAGTAAGCCTTCGATGTTCTCTCTACCTAAACAGGGTCCATCAGTTATTGTGGCTCTTGGCACCTGTGTTCTGGCCTCACAACCCTCATCACAGGGAAGCCCCCAGCTTACTCATGGGTTAGGTTCTAAACTCAGCAGAGGAGGTGAAAATAGCGGACTCAAAATTTCCATTAAACATCATGTAGGGGCGCCTGGGTGGCTCAGTGGGTTAAGCATCCGACTTCATCTCATGTCATGATCTCGTGCTTCTTGAGTTTGAACCCCGCATGGGGCTCTGTGCTGACAGCTCAGAGCCTGGAGCCGGCTTCGGATTCTGTGTCTCCCTGTCTCTCTGCCCCTCCCCTACTTGCGCTCTGTCTCTCTCACTCTCAAAAAATAAACATTAAAAAAATTTTTTTTCCAAAGCATTTAAATTTCCCATAAAACACAATATGGATGGTTTGTGACCACTACCTTGTATAGTAATGGATAAATGTGTTTTGTGCACAGGGCTATCCAGTATTTAATAGATTTTATAGCAAACTCTATCTCAGCATTTTAATTGCATACAAAGGAGAGAGTGTTCAGAATGGAAATCAGAGCACTGCGCCTATTTTATGACCATATTTATTGGCATAATTACTGAAGGCTTAATACTGTTAGTTTTTAGTCATCATGAAGGCATGGATCCTGCCCTATTTTGAGACTTCTCTGTTCTCCCTCTCTATGCCTGCTTAGTTCTGCTCAAAAACAGATGTTAACTGGCTAATGTTGAGGTGAGATAGGAGGACACAGAGCGTCAGGATAAGAGCTTTGTTCCAGAACGAGACTGCTCTGCCACCATAGTGGCCTAAACAATGACAATCTGTCCTATCAGCTGTCAGAACCTCAAGATCACCCTGCTGGTCAGCAACTCTCGTGCTGTCTGCTGTGTCACTCGGCTTCCTTCCTGTCTGCCTGGGGTCAATGGCATGTGCGTTCCTAGAAGCCAATGATCATTGTACTTTGTGGATTTAGCCCACAGTTTGCCTTTAAGAATTTCAACGTTTACTATTTCTAACATCGAGGCAGACCTCAGAGATGTGCTGGGTGTGTTTCCAGAGCACCGCAGTAAACCAAGCATAGCAATAAAGTGAATTAGATGGATTTTTTTGGTTTCCCAGTGCATATAAAAGTTATGTTTACACTATACTGGAATCTATTAAGTGTGCAATAGCATTATGGCTAAAAAAATGGCCACATCTTGATTTATAAATACTTTATTGCTAAACAAAGCCAGCCGCCATCTGAGCTTTCAGCGAGTTGTAATCTTTTTGCTGGTGGAGGGCCTTGCCTCAATGTCACACGGCTGCTGACTGATTAGGACGGTGGTTGCTGAGGGTGTGGGTGACCACGGCAATTTCTTAAAATAAGAGAATGATGAAGTTTGCTGCATCGATGGACTCTTCCTTTCACAACCAATTTCTCTATAGCATGAGATCCTGTTTGATAGCATTTTACTGATCACTAGAACTCCTTTCGAATTGGAGTCAATTCTCTCAAACCCTGCTGCACCTGCTTTATCAATTAAACACACATGTAATAGTCTAAACCCCTTGCTGTTATTTCAGCAATCTCAACATCTTCAGCAGAAGCAGATTTCTTCTTTTTTTCAAAGTTGCTGTGTTGTTTTTTGTTGTTGTTTTTTAGTTTATTTTTCTTTATTTTGAGAGAGAGATAGAGACCAAGTGGGGGGAGGAACCGAGAGAGAGTGAGACATAATCCTAAGCAGGCTTCAGGCTGTCAGCACAGAGCCTGATGCGGGGCTTGAACTCATGAACCGTGAGATCATGACCTGAGTCGAAATCAAGATTCTGACAGCTGACTGAGCCACCCAGGCGCTCCGTGTTGTTGTTGTTTTTTTTAATTAGATTCAAGTTAGTGAACATATAGTGTAGTGTTGGTTTCAGGAGTAGAGCTTAGTGACTCATCACTTACAGATAGTACCCAGTGCTCATCCCAATATACCATCATCCACTTAGCCCATCCACCCCCCACCTCCCCTCCATCAACCCTCAGTTTGTTCTCTATATTTAAGAGTCTCTTATGGTTTGCCTCCCAGGAGCAGATTTCCTGTCCAGAAAGCACTTTCTCTGCCCATCCATGAGGAGCAACTCCTCGCCTGTTCTAGTCTGACCGTGAGATGGTGGCAGCTCAGTCCACCTTCAGGCTCCACTTCTGACTCGAAGTCTCTTGCTGTTTCCACCCCATCTGCCGTTACTTCTTCCACTGAAGGCTGGAAGCCCTCTGAATCACGCCTGAGGGCTGGAACCCACCCTTCCAAACTCCTTTCGATGTTGACGTTTTGACTTCTTGTCATGAGACACCAATGTTCTTAATGGCCTCGAGAATGGCAAATCCTTTCCAGAAGGCTTTCAATGGACTTTGCCCAGATCCATCAGGGAATCACTATCTCTGGCAGCTAGAGCCTTACAGCGTGTGCTGCTTAAATAAGACTTCACAGTCGAAGCGACTCCTTGACCCGTGGGCTGCAGAGCGGACGCCGTGCGCACAGGCAGGAAACCATGAGCCTCGTACATCTTCGCCAGGGCTCCTGGGTGACCGCCTGCGTTTCGAGGAGCGGTCCTGTTTTGAATGGAATCTTTTTTTTTCTGAGCAGTAGGTCTCTCCAGGGGCTTCAAACATTCAGCACACCACCCGGTAAACACGTGTGCTGTCATCCAGTCTCTGCTGTTCCTCTTAAAGAGCACACGGGCCCAGTGGATTTCGCACCATCCTTAAGGCCCTGCGATTTCTGGAATGGCCCGAGAGCAGTGGCTTCGACTTGAGTCACGGGCTATATTTGCCTCTAGTAATGAGAGTCGGCTTGTCCTTTGCAGCTGTGAGGCCAGGCACGGACCCCTCTCCCGCTGGGAAAGTCCCACACGGCATCTTCTTCCAATAGAAGGTTGCCTCGTCTACACGGACAATCTGTTGTTTAGGGTAGCCTCTGCATTCCTGATCTTAGTGGGATCTTCTGGGTGACCTCACGAACCGACTTCTGCTAGCTTCAAGCTTTTCTTCTCCTGCCTCCTCTCCTCTCTCAGCCTTCGCAGAACCGACGACAGGTAAGGCCTTGCTCTGGATTAGGCCACGGCTTAAGGGAATGTCATGGCTGGTCTGATCTTCTGTCTGGACCACCAACACGTTCTCCATATCAGCGAGAGGCTGTTTTGCTTACTTACCATTCATGTGCTCACTGGAGTAGCACTTTTAATTTCCTTCAAGAACTTTCTCTTTGCATTCACAATGAGGCTGTTTGGTACAAGACAACCTAGCTTTCAGCCTGTCTCGGCTTAAGACATGCCTTCCTCACGAAGCTTAGTCATTTCTACCTTTTGATTTAAAGTGAGAAACATGCAATTCTTCCTTTCAATTAAACAATGACAGGCCATTATAGGGTTATTAATTGGTCTGCTTTCAAGATTGTAGTGTCTCAGGGAATCAGGAAGCTCCAGGAGAGGGAGAGAGACAGAAACTGCCAGTCAGTAGAGTTTAATATCAATTATGTTCACGGTCTTATATGGGTGTGGTATGTGGTCCCTCAGAATAATTACAATAGTAGCATCACAGATCACCATGAGAAATACAATAATAATGAAAAACTGGAAAGATCACGAGAATTACCAAAATGTGACACAGAGACATGCAGTAAGAAAATGCTGTTGGAGGGGTGCCTGGGTGGCTCAGTCAGTTAAGCGTCGGACTTAGGCTCATGTCATGATCTCACAGTTCGTGAGTTTGAGCCCCGCATCGGTCTCTGCGCTGACAGCGCAGAGCCTGGAGCGTGCTTCAGATTCTGTGTCTCCCTCTCTCTCTGCCCCTCGCCTGCTCGCACTGTCTCTCTTTGTCTCTTGAAAATAAATTTTAAAAAATTGTTTAAAGCTATACCTGTAAGTACTCTTATATGTGAATTTCATATTAAAACCAGGTAACACAAAAGGGGTTGGGATTATGACTGAGTTTTATTTTCCTTATTATAATTTCCTATGTTTCTGAAAGTGTTCTACAATGATTATATACTGTTTTGAAAATCAGAAAAACATGTTTAAAATATTAAGTATGACATCTAACTCTCATTTTAAGGTATTTTAATCTCTTTAGAATTATAAAATCTCAGTATTACGCCATTTAGGATTGTGATAAAAAGAAAAATTGAGACACTATTTGAAAAAGGCACTGATCATTCTAAATATTTTAATTGTTTAAGAATACCATTTACTTCTATCTCGGTGCTATTTTTTTTTATGTTTGTTTTTGAGAGAGACAGACAGAACATGAGCAGGGGAGAGGCAGAGAGAGAGGGAGACACAGAATCTGAAGCAGGGTCCAGGCTGTGAGCTAGGTGTCAGCACAGAACCTGATGCATGTGCTCAAACCCACAAACTTCGAGATCATGACCTGAGCCAAAGTTGACAATCAACTGACTGAGCCACTTAGGTGCCCCTGAGTGCTATTCTTAATAAAAGTCAATTTCTTTCAAACCTTTTGAGATAAAATTGCATTCCCATGACTTTTTAAAGATTACCTCTTGTCTCAAGTTTTCCTTGAGTTCCATCCACCACTTTGAAGTAGGTACCATTTCTAGGATTTTATAAATGAGGGGCTTATCAGGGGTTAGGGAAGAAAGAGGGAGAAGAGCTACATTGCTTAATTTCCACACACTTAAAGTGTGACTACCATCCTCCATCACACACTCCTTAACGCTTAGGTCTGTGACGTTCTGACATCGATAATTTCTTTGCAGGGGCACCTGGGTGGCTCAGTCAGTGAAGCATCCAACTCTTGTTCTTAGCTCAGGTCTTGATCTCAGGCTCATGAGTTGAAGCCCAGCCCTGGGCTCCCTGCTGGGCATCAACCCTACTTAAAAAGACCAAAACATTTCCTTGCCGCTTCAGCAGTCACTTGAAGAATCCATACTCTGTGTTCTGTATGTAAATACACACAAGGAGAAATAAAGACTTGGGCGATCCACAAAGATACGTGTTAAGTTTCGTGCTGCATTCTCACCTCAGATCAAGCACTGCAGAATACACAGACATTCATTTCCCCTACATGATCAGATCCCATTGAATTGGAGAACCACCATCGCTCAATATAAAACAAAACAAAAAGGAATGGGAGGAACTATGATGTCATGGAAGCGCATTGGGCTGATGGGAGTTCCGAGCTTGGCTATCGTGTATTGTGTTGACTTCAAAAGTTGAGCTGGAAGAACTCTATAGACCGTTTTAATTCTACAAAATTCATTATTTGTTAGATTCCAAACTGTAGGCTATCACAATATATTAACTAACACCTCTTTGTTTAGTAAAATGTTTGTTTTCTATAGAAGCACTGGAAGTTTTATATGATATCTATAATTCACATCACTCTGGCATCTAGACGAATATTCCTAGCACTGAAACATAAGTGTCTTGTGGTCAGTGGCAGATTTGGGATATACCTGTATTATCTTCAACTGTGATCCTCTTAAGGCTAACTAACTTTACAAGGTCAAGTTTGTCAATGCCCCAATATAGGTCAACCTAGGTTCTGCCCTAAGCACTACATAATTGAAACTGATAATGAGAGACAACTTTCATTCCTTAAGAAACAAAAAATGTTTAGTTATTGTCCTGATACCTTTTGACATGAAGAGTATTGGCCAAAATAATAATGTATAATCTTTTTTTTTTTAGAGTGAGAGAGAGCATGAGCAGGGGAGGGACAAAGGGAGAGGGAGAGAGAGAATCTCAAGCAGGCTCCGTGTCCACACGTAGCCTCCCCCAGGGCTCCATCTCAACAGCGAGATCATGACCTGAGCCGAAATCAAGCCTCAGACACTTAACCCGCAGAGCCGTTTAGGTGCCGTCACACATTTTTAAAAGCAAGGAGACTTGTTTATGTTTTCCAGATTATCAGTATTAGTGCTCATAGAAGAAGATCTGCCAAATGCAGAAAAGAATGAAATACAGAAGATCCCCAACTTCCAATGGTTAGACTTATGGTTTTTAGATTACACAGTGGTGCAAACGTGATACACATTCAGTAGAAATCGTACTTCAAATCTTGAATGTGGATCTTATCTCAGGGTAGCAATATGAGCACAGGTACAGTCCTCTCTGGTGAGGCCTGGCAACAGCAGCGAGCCACAGCTCCCAGTCAGCCACGCAATCCTGAGAGTCAGCAAATACACTTATAACCACTCCATTGTTCACTTTCAGTGCACTATTCAATAAAGTGCGTGAGACAGATAAGACTTCATTTTAATTCTTTTAAGTTTATTTATTTATTCTGAGAGATAGAGAGAGAATGAGCAGGGGAAGAGCAGAGAGAGGTAGAGAGAGAGAATCCCAAGCAGGCTCCACACTACCAGCACAGAGCCTGATGCAGGGCTCCATCCCACGAACCATGAGATCATGACCTGAGCCAAGAGCAAGAGTCAGACACTTAACCTACTGAGGCCCCCAGGTGCCCCAACACTTCATTTTAAAATGGGCTTTGTGTTAGATGATTTTGTGAAACCGTAGACTAATGTAGGTGTCTAGTTCGCTAGACCAAGCTTTGATGTTTGGTAGATTAGATGTATTAAATGCATTTTCAACTTCAGTATTTTCAACCTACTATGAGTTAATGCATTGTGAGTTGATGAAGATCTTTGGGGAAAAACTAGCATTGTCATTCAGGGGAAGGATAACTACTATAAACATTTTTGTGTGAATTTTTTTGAGTCTTTTACCTTTCATAGTAAGACTAATGGCTAGGCTATGGGAAACTGTGCCAAGCACTTAAACAGATGATCTCATTTGATATTCACAAACACGCTATCATGCAATTAATTTTATTATTTCCATTGAACATTGAGAAAACAGAGGACAAAATAGGTTGAACCAATTGCCCAGTCACATAGTAAACTGCAGGGCCGGATTCCAAACCACTATTTGTCTGACTCCAGAGACTATGTACTTAACCCCCACACCGTATTGACTCCCTTTTCAAGCCCTTCTTCACTTAAACTCTGCCCTCCTGAGTTTACTGTTCATTGAAGACGTCCTCCTGTGCTCCTGCCATTCCCTTCACTGGGACCGCCCTTCTCTGTCCTGCCTAGTCAGATCCTACCTCTCATTCACATGCCACCAACTCCTCTAAGCTTCCCTACTTGGCCCTCAGCTCTCCTACGAGTCCCAATGTTCCTTCCTGTACTCCATCTCCCCCTCCCTCCCGTCTCAACCTCCTCTCTCTCCTCTGCCTCCCACACTAACACAGACAGCAGGGGGTTATTATATTTGTCAGTGCTGAGGGACTAGTGGCCCCACTCTAGTTCCCAGGCTTTGGACGTAGGGCTAAGCAGTTACTCCAGGACATGGCTACTGGCCAAGAGGGAGCTGGCTTGGCCTTCTGATACGATGGGGAGACCGAAGCTCTGATACACACAAAGGAAAAAATAATCACTGCTGTGATCTAGGTAAAGCCAACCTGTCACTCCTCCTCCCAGGGCTGCATTTTTGCATTTTAACTTCTTTTCCCCCCAAGCCGGCCCTTGACATTTCTTTGAAGATGATTTCCTCCAGATAAAGTATTTTACAATGTAGGATAATGTCAGCTTCCTGATCTGCCCTGGGTTCTAAAATGGCAGCCTTGGTGGCTAAACAAGTTTTCTGTGGCTGTCTATTCCAAAGCTTTTGTGGGCCCCTTCGCCCTCCGCCTTGAAAGAAAGTGTGAACATCTTTATCTAACCCACATGGTTAAGGGTGAAAGCGAGGGACTGTCTGTACACATGCCAACGGCAATGTGGCCTCAAGTGACTGGGTCTGGAAGCGATGAGCCCTCAGGATATGTGCCATATATAAAAAGACAACTCACTGATGTGTTTCTGATACACCACAGGCTTCTTACGGGGATGGGGAAAATGAGACTCTCCAGCCTGAACTTTGTCCTAACTCAAGAGCCGTCTGTCTAACTGCTTAGCAGAAATCTTTACCTAGGTGTATGACAGACGTATCAAACTTAACATGTCTAAATAAGCTCCTGACAAGTCTCTCAACCCCCACCCTCCCATGCCAGCAACCCCATTCTTCCACTTGTTCAGATTAAAACTTTCGTGGCATTCTTGGTTCTTCCCTTTTATCTCATGTGCCACGGATGGCCCCGAGCAAACCCTGTTGGCCCTACTGCCCAAGTTCGACCACTGTTCACCATCCCGTTGCCACTACAGTGTCCCAGGTCATCACCATTTCTCCTTGGGCCTTTCGTCATAGCCTCCTACCAGGTTTCCCTACCCTGCCCTTGCCCACTTTCAGGCTCTTCTGCACCCAGCAGCCAGGGTGATACTGTTGGCAATTAACAGGACCTACTCAAGACCCTCGATGACTTTTCATTTCGCTCAAAATGAAAGCCTCCTTGTTCTTGAACATGCCAAGAACAGACCCACCTCAGGGTCTGTTGCACTTGCTCTTTCTTTTGTCCGGAAGGTTTTTTACACCAGATCGCCACAGGGCTGCCTTCTCCATTTCCCTTGAGTCTTTACTTAAGATTCACCTTTTCATGTAGGCCTTCCCTCATCACCCTACAAAACTGAAATACAAATATCCTGGCACCTCCCACCTCCCTTCCCTGTTTCACAGTTCTCTGTAGGACTACCGCTAGCTAACAGACTACACATTTTACCGACGTATCGTGTTCGTTGGTTGACTACTTCACTTCAACATTAAGTCCATGGGGGCAGAAAATTTTAACTGTTTTATTTTAGTCACTGCCATATTAGCAGTACGAGAACAGTGCCTGGCGCATAGTAGTCACTCAACAAACGCGTGTTAAGTAAATAACTGTTGGATGGATAGAAGATACCAGAACTGGATGAAGAATGGATTCGCCAAAGTTTAATGATTTTCAAATTACTTTCAGAAGTTCAGTGCTCCTTTTACAAGAAGAAGGAATCCAAAGGGGTAAGGCTCTGGACCCCCAGGCCCCTTCTTTAACCCAAATCTGACATATTGGCCTTCCTGACAGCTTTGTTTTTAAGAAAACATTAGTGGGGCATCTGGCTGGCTTAGTTGGTAGAGCATGTGACCCCCCCTTTTTTTTTAAGGTTTATTTATTTGTTTTGATAGAGAGCACAAGTTGGGGAAGCGCAGAGAGAGAAGGAGAGAGAGTGAATCCCAGGCAGGCTCTGCACCACCAGTACAGAGCCTGACATGGGTCTCCAACTCACAAACCATGAGATTATGAATCATGAACTGAGTGGACGTCAGATGCTTAACCGCCTGAGCTGCACAGGTGCCTTGAGCATGTGACCCTTGATCTTGGGGTCGTAAGCTCAAGCCCCATGTTGTGTGTGGAGACTACTTTAAAAAAATACATAGTGACACCTGGCTGGCTCAGTCAGTTAAGCGTCTGACTTCGGCTCACGTCATGATCTCACAGTTTATGGGTTCGAGCCCCGCATGGAGTTCTGTGCTGACAGCTCAGAGCTTGAAGCCTGCTTCAGATTCTGTGTATCCCTCCCTCTCTGCCCCTTCCCCACTTGCACACTGTCTCACCCTCTCTCTTAAAAATAAACATAGAAAAATTTTAATAAATATTTTTTAAAAAATTAAATTTCAATTAAAAAATAAAAAATATGCTATTTGGATGGGCTCTTAAGAATTGTTTGAAAACACCTGCCCTGGGCCGCCTGGGTGGCTCAGTCAGTTGAGCGTCTGACCTCGGCTCAGGTCATGATCTTACAGTTCGTGAGCTCCAGCCCCGCATCGGGCTCTGTGCTGACAGCTAGCTCAGAGCCTGGAGCCTGCTTCGGATTCTGTGTCTCCCTCTCTCTCGGACCCTCCCCTCCTTGTACTGTCTCTCTCTCTCAAAAATAAATAAAACATTAAAAATATTTAAAAAGAAAAGAAAACACCTGCCCTAAATCTAAAGAAATCAGAGACTATAACCTCTTCAGGCTAAGAACATCCCTTAAAGTTTAGGGGATGGCTACGATGGGTACTCTCTAGTTCCATCTTCCTAAATTTGGGCTCTGACAGTGTGGCCCAGGTGGCCCAGAGAAGCCCATAGGATATAAACACCGCACCTTTACCTAAGCAGCACCTTACCTCAAATTTGGGAGCAAAAACTAATTTTCTATCAAAATAAGTAGGTAGCAGAATAAAGACGTCATAAGAATTTACAGAATAACGCACAAGCATTGGCAGAATGTGCTTACATGTAAGACGCAGCTGCTTCGAGCCACTCTCTGACCTGCCAGGCCGCAAATCGTTTTCTCCAGCATAAAGAAAAACATAGATCCATATCCAGGTGACCTTCTGTTGCACGGCAAGAACAGGGGAGCTAAGCTAAGAAAAAAAGGTGGCATCGGGTGGCCTAAAATGATAAGGCATGATGAGGCTCCTTACAGTCATGCTTTAACGTGGGCCTGGACCACATTGCTGGTCAGGAGGGATGTGCTAAGTCCCGTCGGCACACTATTCAGATGCTACTAGAAAATTCATAGGCAGAGCCCCTTTGCTACTGTCGCTCTAGGAACCGGCATCAGATTTCCTGAAGCTCGGGACATGCGTTCCCCTTCTCCTGTCGAACAGCAAAGGCTAGAATTGCAGTGATGCATTTATTTCATCCTGTACGTCTTTTTTTAAAAATTTTTTAATGCTTTTTATTTATTTTTGAGAGACAGAGAGAGACAGCTGGAGCAGGGGAGGGTCAGAGAGAGAGGGAGACACAGAATCCGAAACAGGCTCCAGGCTCTGAGCTAGCTGTCAGCACAGAACCCGATGCGGGGCTCGAACCCATGAACCATGAGATCTGACCTGAGCTGAAGCCAGACGCTTAACCAACTGAGCCATCCAGACACCCCCATCCTGTACGTCTTGATTGACTGATTTACTTACTTATTTTTATAAAGTAGGCTCCATGCCCAGTGTGGACCTCAACGTGGGGCTTGAGTTAACGACCCTGAGATCAAGGCCTGAGCTGAGATTAAGAGTCAGATGCTTAACCGACTGAGCCACGCAGGTGCCCCAATTCTAAACATATTTATTGAGCAGCTTCTCCATACTCAGTACTATGACTTAAAAAACTAAAAATGTATAACACTGGGTCTTAAACACAAGAATGTTTTAACTGCTGCCTCAACCATAGTTTTCTAACCAACTGAAAGCTGTGCTAATATTAGAGGGGTGCCTGGGTGGCTCAGTAGGTTAAGCATCTTACTGCAGCTCAGGTCCTGATTTTGTGATTCGTGGGTTCGAGCCCCGCAATGGGCTCTGTGTGGACAGCTCAGAGCCTGGAGCCAGCTCTGGATCCTGTGTCTCCGGCTCTCTCTGCTCCTCTCCCCGCTCGTGCTCTGTCTCTCATGCTCAAAAAAGAATAAACATTAAAAAATTTATAAAAAATAATAATTAGAGATGGTGATACTTGCAAAATGTATATAAGTCTTCAGTGCTCCCACCAATTACTAAATCTAAGGAATCCCTGTTGGATATAATAAGCCTGTAGCTAGGAAACAGCTAGGAGCAACATTTTCCATAGGAGCTAGATTTCAGCCTGGATTCCAATATTTATTGGCTTCCTAGGAAGGCAAGAGCCAGAGTCATGAATGAGGGGATGGTTGATGTCCACAACTGATCTGTGAAACTATTACACATTAGGAAATAATAAGGATGAATAGATTTCTATTCAAAAAGATCACAGAAGTCCTAAGCTCTCCTCACTCTGCCACGAAAATCACTGTGTCGCTTCTCCCCTGTGGGCCTCAGCTTTTCTCAGCTGTAAAATGAGGGCTTTGGTGGACAATGTTCCTTCAAGCTCTGATATTCTCTGGAGTCTATAACCCACATTCAGGGGCGCCTGGCTGGCTCAGTCAGTAGAGCATGTGACTCTTGATCTTGGGGTTGTAAATTTCAGCCCCACTCTGTGTATAGAGATTACTTAAAAATAAAACCTTTTAAATGAATAAATAAATAAATGCCACATGCATAGCCAGGCCACTCAGGGCATGCACATGTTCTGAAATGGTCAACAACATGTAAGGACTAGAAGCGAGTGAGTAAGTTGTCGGGGGAAGGCCCTGTGAAACAAATGAACCTTGCTCCTAAATCTCATTTCCAACAGATAGGAGTAAGAATTCAAAGTCCAAGAAACTATGCAGCCTCACCCTTCCCTGCACCGCATTCCATTGCAAGATTACACTTCAAGGCTTCAGAAGGCCAGTCCGCGATGGTCTACAAATCCAAATCCAATCCAACCAGCCCCATCTGCTGGTTTGCCGATACAGGGGACAAGCCCTGAACAGAACGTGAAAAGTACTCTTAAAGATTTGGATATGATTGGATCTAAAGCTACCTTGGAGAGTGCTGGGCTAAAGAAAAGGTCAGGAAGACCACGGGGCCCGGGCAGGAGGGCGAGGAAGCTACATGGGGAAAGGAGTAGACCCGTGCCCAGAACTGGTTCGTCTTCAGTCTTCTCCAACAGCAAGAGCATCGCTTTCTGCATGCTGTCTGGCCCCCACACTCATGTGGCCTCCTTTCAGTCTGAGTTTTAAAAGTACTGTCAAGTAACAAAAGGCCAGAACTGCCAGGCTCTTAGAGAGGGTCTAGGCCCTGGCGCCACCTGTTAGCAGGTGAGTGTGATTCTGCACGTGTTCTGTGAGACCAGGCCAGATCTGAAATGATGTGGATTTTTGGAAAACCTTCGGGAAGAGCACACACTCTGCCTTATCAGCAGGCAGCCACCACCCCTGGACTTAACACCGTGAAGCCTGGCCGCCACATGCTTTGCAATTGGAGCTGAGACTCAGAGCCCAGACCTCTCCAGGACACTACACAAGCCTTCCAGTTTTCCCCCCTTCCCAGCTGCCCGATCCAAAGTCAGCCGCAGCCTGGCCTCCAGCAGCCACCCAAAACTAAACAACCCAAAGTCAAATGGGTCCGAACTTTCTCTTCTAACGCATTTAATTCACATCTGAGAGTGTTTCCCCTGCACTTCGGGCCCCATCAATATAGGAAGCACTTGGAAGTGGGCCACATACCACGCACTGGGCTTTTATCTCTACTGGAGATGAGGGACCAGGCAGACAGGGGACAATTACAGGCCAGGGCATGGCGAGCCTGAGCTCCAGAGCCTCTGTGTATTTGCAGTTCGCCAGAAGGCAGGTCCGTGTGAGGGGCTCTCGTTTCTGAGGCGTTAGAAACCCAAACCACAATAGACCCTGCGACGGGGGAGGCTACTACCCGGAAAGAAAGGAAGACCAGGAATCCCTAGGAAGCAATTCATTTGTGCTTTTGTCAAATGTCTGCCGTGTGTCCCCCACTGTCCTGAACATTCCCACATCCAAACACTTTTGTCTCACTGTCAGGTCATGTGTCCCAACAATTCGTTGTTCAAAAAGTGTAATTATCATCCTTCGGTCCATAACACGTCAGGTGCCCCGCAAGAGAAGGAGACAGCGCAAGCCACGTTCACATTTATTTCGCAAGGAGACAAAGGCACCCAGCTGTTTTTTTTTTTTCTTTTTTTCCTGTCTACTGTCCTTTCCTTCAATTTCATTCCTGGCTTTTGTGCTCACCCTCATTTCAAACTAAGACATCAAAATCTCTGCCTGACAGTGATGGAGGCTGGAGTAGAGAAGATAAGGTTTATAAATGATTCTTTTCTGTGAGAGAGAGCGAGAGAGAGCACACATGTGAGCAAGGGAGGGGCAGAGAGAAAGGGAGAGGATCTTAAGCAGGCTCCAGGCTCAGCATGGACCTTGCCACAGGACTTGATCCCACAATCATGGGATCATGACCTGAGCTGAAATCAAGAGTCGGCCGCTCAACCAAATGATCACCATGCCCCCCAGGCACCTGTATAAATGATGCTTTTTTAAATAATTTTTTAATGTTTATTTTTGAGAGTGAGACCGAGACAAAGTGCGGGTGGGGGAGGGGCAGTGCAAGGGGGAGACAAAGAATCTGGAAGCAGGCTCTGCTCTGTCAGCACAGAGCCCAGTGGGGGGCTCAAGCCCACAAATGGTGAGGTCATGACCTGAGCTGAAGTCAGAGGCTTAATCGACTGAGCCACCCTGGGACCCCTATAAATGATTCTTTTAGTGAAAAGATGTAAAGTAGAAGCCTACAGCCATGTTCTATGTGGCCCACTACTAACATTTAAAAAGTGGGAGATTTTACATAAAAATCTGTATTTCCATCTTTTCTTGAAGGATCAGAAAATCTGGCAATACTGGGTCCATACTCTCCTGCGGTGATGATTGGCCAGAGCTGACTAGAGTTGCCCCTGTGTGATGGGACACACATGCTTCAGGCAGCCATGTTCCTTACCCTTCCCTGCTGCCTCATCTCCTCCTTTCCTGTGGATGGATATAGGGGACTATTTATCATGACATTTGGACTATCGATTTTCTTCCTGTAAAGAAGATGAAATATTTCTCTATCTGTGTCTAACAGAAGTAGGAAAACAAATGCTACATTTTTACCACTTATTTCAAAAAATAGCATTGTTTGCAAAAAGCAAAGAATATTGCTACATCTTCAATATGTCCAGCAACTGGGGTGCCGGGCTGGCTCAGCTGGTTAGGCCTCTGACTTCAGCTCAGGTCATGATTTCATGGTTTGTGAGGTAGAGCCCCCGCATTGGGCTCTCTACTCTCGGCACAGAGCCTGCTTCAAATCCTGTCTCCCTCTCTCTCTGCCCCTCCCCCATTCACACTCTCTCACTTTCAAAAATAAAAATAAACATGGAAAAAAACTGAATATACCCAACACACGTGCCTTTCCATAAAATATATCTGCCTTGCTTCACTCATTTACATCCCATGACTGCACCTACATGCATATAAACTGCCACTTCTGTTTAAAATAAACAGACACTGAAACATAGTCTGTAGGGCAGGAAAAAACTTTTACTACTACTTTTCTTGGTTCTCCGGCTAGAGTCCTGGAAATCCGGCTGACCGATTAACAAGAGGAAAGCAAACAGTTAAGAAATAACACACATAGCAGACTACACTTAGCAGAAGCTCAGTGATGAGTAACTCGAAGGGGTGGTTAGATCTTGGTCTTCTACAGCATCTTAACAAAGAACAATACATTTATTTATAGAGAAGCGACGAGACAAAAGATAAGGGTTCTAGGCTTCTGAGGGTGGCAAACTGTGGAAATGCACAGGTAGTGGGGACGCCAGTGAAGGAAGATTTGTTTGGGCAGGTCCACATTGGCATCAACTTCTTATCTTTTGCATGGCCATAATCTTTCTTGGGAGACGGGACTTACAGTTGTATTCACTTCTCAGAAGTTCCTGCTTTAAAGGAACCCTGGAAAACTCTGGGAAGGACCTTTGTGCATCTGTTGAATCCTAAATGCCTTTAGCTCGAAGTAATCCTTAATGCCAAAGTGGCATATTTAGGGGTGGCATATTATGATCCCTTACAAATCCGAATGCCCTTTGTAGCTAAGAGGACAGGGTCTACTTAGATCCCGGGATCTTTTTCTGTTCTGTTGGTGAGACAGAAGCTGATTCAGGATATCAGACAATAATCCTCTTTCCTTTTTATTTAAAATGCCCCAGTGATATCGATTATGTAATCCATGTTGGGAATGCCACAGGAACACACACACACACACACACACACACACACACACACACACACCCTCCCATTGATTTTATCTGTACAATAAATTTTCAGCCCAAGGTTGGATTTTAGAGGATGATGCTGTTTGGTGTTTGGTGAGTATCTTCCAAGGTAAGATGGTACAACATACTAGCCAGACACTGATCTTTCTACATACTTAGCTCTTTGCCCATGCCTCTCTTATGGTGCATATAACTTTTTATTATATATTTGACATATCTAGTAACTCTCCCACTTAAACTTAACCTCACTCAGAATAAAATTTGTGTCTGGTTCCATGGCACACAGAACAGAGCCTTGCCTTGAGCAGGTACTCAAACCACATTTGCTGGCTGGTCGGCTGGTTGGTGGCTGGCAGAATGAATGAATTTCTCCTGTAGTTTATTCACTACTCAACCATTTTGTTCTCTTTCTTCACAATTTCTCCTTTGGGGGTTTACAGGGGGAGTTAAGCATCTAGCTATAAAGGGAAGGAAAGGTAGTGCTTTTTTTTTTTTTTAAGTTTTTGACACCTAGATCAGGCATGAATACAGTTCCTTAGTCCAGCATGAGTACAGACACATAAGGCCATTTGGTCATGATCAAAGCTGTTCTGCCCTCATGACTAGTTCAACCTCAAGACTATCTCCTGTGAACATCAGCCCTAAAAGGCATTGACCAGAATTCTGGGCTATGTGTCCTATTTCACTCAGCTCTGGCCCAACAGACTTATATTTGAGGATATAAATTCTAGAGAGAACATAGTTTGATCGTGTTCCTCTTCTGTCTTTTGTTTCCTTTGAGAACAGATCACTATAAAAAGTGTGCTGATACTAATATATATGCTTATTTTTCAAGATTACTTTACCTCTCACATGTTTTTTTTTTTTATTATTCAATTCTGCCATTTGTGGACAAAACTATAAACCTAGGTCTCATATTCCTTTCCAATCAATTCAGACCATGCCTACTTCCCTCCACTTAAACATTTATTCTAAATTAATCCCAGATGACAGACCACTAGAGCTGGAAATAACCTCAGAGCCTGCCCAGTCCAACTCCCTTATTTTATGCGGTCTTCATTTCTTTTCACTGCTATGACAAATAACCACAAATATAGTGACTTAAACATCGATAGCTCACAAAGACAGAAGTCCAGAATCTGTCTCACTGGGCTCAAGGTACGATGTTGGAAGGGCCGTTTCCCTCTAGAGGCTCTAGAATCCTTCTCCTTGTCTTTTTCAACTTCTGGTGACTTGCATTCCTTGGCTTATAGCACCTTCTACCATTTTCAAAGCACATCACTCCAAACTCGGTCCCCTCAGCATATGGCCAGGACCTCCTCCCCTGAATTCTCCTGCATCCTCTTATAATGATCATGGTAACCACACTGGGCTCACGCAGATAAGCCAGGATGACTACCCCATATGAAGATCTTTAACTTAATCATACCTGCAAAGTCCTCTTGCCATGTAAGGTAACCTTCATAGCTTAGCATGGACATTTTGGAGAGGGGAGCATTTTCAGCTTCCTACAATAAATGAGGACATTGGGGTCCAGAAAGGGGTAGTGACCTACCCAGGTCACATACCTATTTAGTGGCAGAGCAGATCCTAGACTCTATGTTTCTTGACTTTCCAACCACCATTCACTATGGAGCCAACCTTTTCAGGGTTAACCTCTGTGCCTTCCAATGTAGCAATTAGCTCATTTGATAAGCCATCTTTAAATAGCTAGATAATCAGGATCTTCTTCCCTTTCCAGATAATATCTGCATATTTTTGCATATGCTTCCAGAGTTATTTTAATGTTGGCAATTTCAGAGTAGATAAAGAAGAGTCAATAAAAGCAACATAGAGAAGACACAGACCAGACTTGAGTTCTCAACATGATCTAAAATGGCAGAGGCTGAGCTGATTAACAAAATTGTACAATCTTGTTGAGAATTCTGAAAATTACTTTATGCAATGGAATATTGAGTGCATTACCATCAATATAAGAACAAACTAATCAACAGTCTATACTTTCCCCTATTAGCTTTCATGAAAGATCTGAGGAAATAAAAACAGAAAAGGAAAGTGACTTGTATTCATGGACAGTGAATCAAACTGATACAATTAAGCCCTTACCAAAACAGATGCGCTTTTCCTCTTAGTGATATTTAATAAGAGAATTTTTAAAAGCTTTTGAAATACAGGAGCATGGTGAGTACCATAGTCCTAAAAATCTCCATCACACTTGAGTGGAGTCTATCGTATTCATGAGAAACGGAATTCTATGCCTCCCAACCTGGCTATGAGTTTTCGGAGACCATGGTAGGCATACTGAAAACTCATTTTCCAATTACTACAGAGAAAGCATAAATTCTATTTACAATAAAAAGCCATGACAAAGAAGCACTTCATCTCTTGGTTACAGCTAAATTCACACTAAATATAAAATTATTGATTGCTGCCCAGATGTAAGCTACAAGGCATAGCTCTAAAGATCAATCAATTTAAATGGCGCCAAACATAGTGAGTATCAAATCAGCCAATACATTCAGTATAGGGCGTCCCTAAAGGGGAATTACCATCAAACTCAACACTTTATCTCCGTAGGCAAACATGTCCCTACAGAAATGGGTCTCACATTTCTCTACACAGGCAAGCCGCAGAAATCCAGTGGATATATTCCATTACTAACAAAGGATTCACAATAAAGACAAAAAATAGTCTTTTGAAGAAAATTATGAAGACTCCAAACAAAACCAAACCAATTTGATAACTTCTCACGTATGTCTGATCCCCAAACATTAGATTCTTTCTGCTCCAAGTTAGTCCGCTACTGTCTACCCAGTCACTGGAGACACTGAACCCCTCCTTTGAGGGTTCCAGATCCTATCTTTATTTTAAATTTTTTAAATGTTTATTTACTTTTGACAGAGAGAGACAGACAGACAGAGTGTGAGTGAGGGAGGGGCAAGGAGAGAGGGAGACACAGAATCTGAAGCAGGCTCCAGGCTCCGAGCTGTCAGCACAGAGCCCGAAGCAGGGCTTGGACCCACCAACCATGAGATCATGACCTGAGCCGAAGTCAGATGCCTAATGGACTGAGCAACCCAGGCGCCCCTAGATCTCATCCTTATTCCGAAACCAAGATCTACTCCCTTCTATAACCTCAAGCCCAATCCACATGGGTGGGGAAGCTGCCACCAATTCTTTATCTTCTTTTTCCTGTGGTATGAAGAAAGTCATTTTCTCAGTTTCCTCATCTGAACAATGGGGATAAGAAAACAACAATATCTCATAGGTTTATGGTGAGAATGAAAGATGTAACTAATATTGAGAACCTGGCTAGGTAACTTGCCACCCTGAGAGTGATTATTAAAAAAAAAACACTAATGACAATAACAACAGTAATAGTTATAACGAGTTTGCTCCATTTAACTCCTTCCCTGTTGGACAGATGAGATCCTTATCCTTGCTGTGTTTCCATCAACTTAGATACAATCAGCTCTCTCTTTAATTCCGGTTAACTCCATTTTCTCTGCAGAGCTTTTCACTCGTCAAGCCCTACCCCCCACGACTGCCCTCACCATACCTTCTGATTAAGTGCAACCGAATCTTCACAGAGTGAAATGAATGCTTCCAGAGCCTACATTTACAATCCAACACAATCATGGAATTTTAGCTGGAAGAGACCTGAGGACAACTCCAGTTGGAGTTCATGACAGTATTGACGTTCTTTACCACAGAGGGAAGGGATCAGAAGGAGAAGGAGGGGGAAGGGGCATATCCTTATACTTGAATAGACTATTCTGAATAGACTGTAAAAAAACCCTGCTTACTGTGGCTGGCCTAACACTTCAGATGCACATTTACACAATTAAGGCACTTTTAAGCAGCCATGCCCTCCTCAAAAGGACAAATTCTCAACTGTGTGGCTCATTGACACCAAGACCCTAACCTCTTCAGCTCTACACGATGCTGGCCACTGGTTCTGCCCCTCCTTGCATTATCTACCTCCCTCAGCCTTTATATCTACACAGTATTATTTTCTTCCTGATGACAACCTATGCTTTTAGCTCAAAGGAACGTAGCACAGTAACTGGCCCTCAGTAAGTATTCAATGAATGCCTGCAGAGCAAGCGACCAAAGGAGTATCAAGAGAGCCTTGCCTCTCCATCGTGGAAATGGCGCCTGATGCCTCCTTGGGTAACAACCAATCTAGACTGGGCCAATTCCCAAGACCTCCCAGCACCTGGGCAACCATGGCAGGTAGGAGACTGAGTCTCAGAAGTTCATTGCTTAGGGCAGGTGATGCTGATTCCACATAACCATTGACTGCTATTAGGTAAGCTCCCGAGATACTCATTTTGACCCAAAGACATTGACACATTTTGACCTGGTGATCTCTGGACTAGAGTCTTTTTAAGGGTTTCCTTTGTACCTTGCTTTTTTGTTGTCATCCTACCTTCTTCTCTAAGCACTGTTAGCAGGGTGACTGGCAAATAGCAGGAATGCACCCGACAAACGTGTGATGACCTCCACTTCCCCTTCGTATGTGAACTCTGTTCTCCCAACCTGCCTCTACTCCCACCAGCATGATTGGATTCCAGCTATCCTGGAATTAAAAAGAAAAAGAAAAGTGGCCTTCAGTATTACTACTTTGGGGTGTGTTGGATTTTCAGCAGAAGTGAGCTTTAATTTTTGTTCTGTCGATTTGGGAATTTTATTTTCTACATTGTCTGATACCTAACACCTTGCCTGCCCTAAGCAATTTACACACTATGTGGTGTAAGCAAGAAGCTAGTTTAAGTGGGGGCCTTTGTTAGCTGCCAAACTTGAGTTCAATTCCTAACTCTCTCACTTCCCAGCTAATTTACCTCTTTGTGTCTAAGAGTCCTTATCTGTGAAATAAAGGTAACAATCCCTGCCAATGGTAAAATGAAAAATATATTTAGTCTTCTTCCTGATTTGTTGTCATAAAGCTCCTAAAACTCTTGGAACTTTCAGGGGTGCTTGGGTGGCTCAGTCGTTTGAGCATCCGACTCTTGATTTCAGGTCAGGTCATGATGTCAAGGTTTGTGAGTTCGAGTTTCACATAGGGTTCTGCACTGAGGGTGCAGAGCCTGCTTGGGATTCTCTCTCTCCCTCTCTCTCTGCCCCTTCCCTACTTTCTCTCTCTCTCTCTCTCTCTCTCTCTCAAAAATAAATAAATAACTTAAAAAAAATTAAGCACTCTTGGAATTTTCAGGGTGATATGTCTTGTGTTATTCATAATGAGTCCTTTTCAACACTTGAGTTTATGCAATTGGTTGACTCAAGGTGGGGCCCCTAGATAGCTTCAAGGTGGAGGCTGGTCATCAGAAAAACCAAACGTGATTTGAGCGATGGAATTTTCACCTATATTCCCTGGTGAGAGAGTTCTGGGGAGTGCGATAGGTAGATAGCATGGGAGATGGAGTTCTATCAAAACTCTTGAAAAAGGAGACTCAAAGAGTTTGCAAGTTGGTGAACTTGTTGATGTCCTAGGAAGGTAGCACACCCAAAAAGGGCACAGAAGATCTGTGCTTCCCCATCCATGCCTTGCCCTATGTATCTCTTTTATTTGGCTGTTCCTGAGTTCTATTCATTGTGAAAAACCAGTAATCAAAAGTCAGGTGCTTCCATGTGAGTCATTTTAGTGAACCATCAAACCTGGTGGGGAGGTCATGGGAACATGTGAATTGGTTGTCAGCTGAACAGAGGTATGTGTTACCTGGGGACCCCCATTTGTAGCTGGTATCTGAAGTGAGGGCAATCATGTGGAACTGAGCTCTTAAGCTCTGGAATCTGAACTAACTCTAGGTAGTGAGTGTCTGAGTTTAATTGAATTATTGTACACCCTGTTGGTGTCCAAGAATTGGAGGATTAGCTGGTGTTGGAAAAGATACCACACATTTGATGTCAGAAGGAAATGCCAATAGTCTAACTCATAGAGTAGTTGTGAGGATTAAGTAAAATAATTTGTGACACATATTAAGTGATTTTTTTTAAAAAAGTTTATTTATTTTGAGAGAGAGAGTGCGTGCGTGTACAAGTTAGGGAGGGAGAGAGAATCTCAAGCGGGCTCCATGCTTGTCAGTGCAGAGCCTGATGCAGGGCTCAATCCCACAACCCTGGGATCATGACCTGAGCCCAAATCAAGAGTTGGACGCTCAACCACCTGAGCCCTGCAGGCGCCCTAGTAAGGGATTACTAAGAGGCAGCTTTTACTATTACTTGCATGATTGTGCTTCTTCCCTAGTTCTTGAATCACACCCAATGTCTTACGCAGGCCCTGTATTCCTGCCCAGAACCCGAACCAGTTTGGCTAGATCCCACAGTTCCCATCTAACTCTAGCCACTGCTCTTCTTGGATTAGGCCTATCCTACTCTCCCTAGCTACTTGCTGAAATCCTACAGACACTGGAAAGACACCTACTACTGCAAAACATGACACTGCCATGTGTCTAACTCATAGTTCTACTTGTGATACTAAGCCCAAACCATCAGGTGAACCCTCTGGACACAAATTCCTGCTAAATTCAAGGTGAATTTTGTCCCATCTCTCCAGATGCTAGAGTTTAGATAGTTGGCCATCCTCCCTGGATGAGAGCCTTAAATGTGGTTCAGCTCCATTTTGGCTTTCTCCCCATTCCTGCTGAGTCAGTCTAAGCATGCCTCACAGCTGAGTATATATGGGTTTGACTCAAAAGGCAGAACAAGATAGTAAGGTAATGATGGTCTCCTAACTTTCAGAGAGACTTATACCCCAAAGGTCTTAATATTGACTTCAGTTAGAATTGAAGACTATGTACTAGCCTTCTTGGGATGTTCAAGAAGGCCACCTTTTGTCTAAAAAAATTGCAGACCCTTTCCATGTGATTCACATATTACCAGAGGTTTCTGACTTCTTTCTGAGACTCTAGATATTCTAGCGAAAAAAAAAAGAAAAAATTTACAGACCACACTTTCTGCTAACACCCCCAGGGAAGAAGTGAATAGAAAGGACCATTGAGACCAGTAAGACGCCCCTTGCAACAAGAATCTGCTTGTCGGAGACCACCACAGGAGGCCGAATGAATGGCACTTCTCAGCTGATTTTTTTTAAGAATTCTAATCCAATTACCTTCCATACCAAAGTCAAAATAAGACTTTCCTGGACAAAGATAGAAGTGAATTCATCTGGACAAGTAAAGTCTGTTAAATCCAAAACCAAACCCCAAACCATCATGCGCATGTGTCTTTATATAACAGACTTGTTTCTAAATGTGCTGCACGTGAAAAGTCTTTTTAAACATAAATTGACCCATATTTTAAGCACACCTTCAAGCTATTTAAAGGAGTCTCTGTGAGTCATTTCGTAGAGCAAATAACCACCCATTAATTTATTTGTGCAACCTGATTTCCACACATTGCTTTTACTTTAAGAGAAAAAGGTTAAGCACAAAGTCCTGACCAGTAGACCTTGCCCAAATCTTGCCATCTCTACCCTGTAGCTACGATCACAGCGGAAAGACCTGTGTCCGTTCCCTGTCACAGACTCACGATGTCATAGAGTGGGTGGCGACGATCCAGATCCCACTCACTGACACACTGAAAATAAGATTCTACCCCACGGTCAAGATCATGAAAAATGAACAAGATGGACACAACCATATTTTTATGCCTAGTTCCAACCACACAGATCACAGATCACATACCAGTTAAAGGTATATACTCTGATCCAGGAGATAAAATGGTGGGCACATGTGACAAAGGTGACACCCAACGTGGCCGTGGGGCCCTCGTGTGCTGGTACAATCAACAATGTGTGAGCAGCAACATACGCCCAAGTCCCCGGAAACTGCAGCTATAAAAAAGTATGGGTTTGGGGGCACCTGGGTGGCTCAGTCAGTTGAGTGTCTGGTCAAACCAAGGGTTCGGCTCAGGTCATGATCTTGCAGTTCATGGGTCTGAGCCCTGCGTCGGGCTCTGTGCTGACAGCTGGAGCCTGCTTCAGATTCTGTGTCTCCCTCTCTCTCTGCCCCTCCCCCGCTTGTGCTCTGTCTCTTGGAAGGGACAAGATGGAGGGAAAGTTTTCTTTTTTCTTTTATAGTTTATTGTCAAGTTGGTCTCCATGGAGGGGGAGTTTTCCCAAGCACCCAGTACCCTGCCACGTCCCCAGCCCTACGCCATCCTATTTTTCACAACTTCCTTATACATCTGAGCCCTTCAGAAACCACAAGTAGCCAGTGTTTCACATTTTCCCACAACTCTCTGCTTGCTCCAAGCCTACCCAACCAACTAACCCTTCACTTGCCTTGTCTTCATCAACACCCATGTGGCACGAATTATGGAGATGACTTTGTCTTCTGTAAACAGGAATGCATTTTAAGTATTTCCACATCTGTTCCCTCCTTCCATCGCGGATTTGAGACAGCTTTCATGTGAAAACATGATACCACGGAAGAAAAAGATAACACAATCTGATAAAGGCAGCTTTAAGAGGTGAGGAGTAGGGAAAGAGACCAAAAACGGCTCAGCAATATAGCTTTTCTGGCGACTTGACTGGATACAGAGATTTAGCTTAGAGGATCCTGGGCAATAAATGGTTAATGCATAGCTTGGCCTCTCCCTCTGAAATATCAACTATCACCATCAGACTTTTGCTGGGAGAACATGGTCATACTTGGAACGGGTCTGTAACTGGGGAGGGAGATTTGCACCATAGGAGGTATATAATTAAGTGACAACCTGAGTGGCAGGCAGCGCTAGCAGGCGATCAGAGGCAGGGAGACCACTGAGCGCTGTAGTGACCGTGACAGGCTCGGGGCCTTGGCCGGAGAAGAGGCTGGGACTCTGCACATCTCCATTGCCCTCTGACAATGAAGAATGAGCTGTTATTACTTATTTTTCCACCGCTCTCTCTGCGGTCACACCTACCCTTGGTGAAAAAGGGGGCCTACTTCCCATCCGGTAACCCACCCAAGGAATAGGAGAGACCCCACTCTCGTGAAAGTTTCAGGGAATGAAATATAATAGTTTATACGTGGAAGATAAAATATTTGGTCATCCGAGGTCCAGGGGAGCACTTCTCTGTGACGTAATTTGGTGACTATAATCACATGTCCCTCGCTGGGAGGGAGGCAGCCGTTCTGGAAATCAGCTACCATTGTCTGTGGTCCAGGCAAACAATGCCCGTACCTCCCTCAGGTGCACAGGCTCTTGGCAAAATGAATATTCAAGAGTCCTGAGGTTCATCCGGGATCACAGGCTAGGTCTCCCACACAATCTGTGGAACTTTCTTTTTTTTTTTTTTTAAGTTTCATATTTCTTTAACATATGCAATTATTTTCCATCATTTACAATACAGTAGTTGCAATGACACTCCAAACAGAAAAGCAAATCAAAAAATCAAAACACCAACTTCTGTTTCATGTAATTAGACTTATACAGAAATTAGAAGGTTATGTAACAACTAGTTAATCACCTAATTTCACAGCTATCTGAAGTGGCGATTGTTATATAGCAGCTTATCTATGATACATTCAAGATAAATGATACAATATATTACTTGTTCATAGGCTACAACACAGCCTGCTTAATACCTTTCCTTAAATTCCACCTTGGAACTTTCTTTTTTATTTGAGAGAGAGAGAGCAAGATGGGGAGAGTGGCAGAGGGAGAGAGAGAGAATCTGAAGCAGACTCCACGCTCACCACGGAGCCTGACTCGGGTCTCAATCCCACGACCCTGGGATCACGACCTGAGCCGAAGTCAAGAGTCGGACGTTCAACCGACTGAGCCACCCCGACGCCCCTGGACCTTTCTAAACATGGCGATTCTCACCCCATGTGATTTGGCATCCCTGAGAACACTCACATTTACCCATTTATCCAACGCAGTTCTCACCAGAAGGACATATGGTAATACAAATATTGCCAGTAATAATAATATAAAAAAAAAGTAAGTGACACCCTGTAGTACTTACCGTATGCCAAGAACTGTTCGAAGCTGTTTACATATGTTAAATTATCTAATCATCATGAGGTAAATGCTGCCACTTTTGCCCATTTCACAGATGACTAAACTGAGGCACACAGGAGCAAAGGAACTGGCCCAGGACTCCACAGTTAGTACAAGTCCCAGCCCAAGGTAACTGGTTCCAGAGTCTTTGCTTCTAACGACTCTGTTGCACTGCCTGATCAGTAGAGCAGGAGGCAAAGGACTACCCTGCATGGCCCACATTAGCCCCGGGAGCCTTGGGAGCCCTGGGAGTCCAGATGACAGGGCTGTTCTCAGGAGAGTGCACACTAGGCTGCCAACTACAGGTGGATGGTTTGGGGACTACTGAGCAGCGTCTCCCTGCCCAAAAATATCTCCCAACTTGTGTAAAAAGATCCTAATTTCCACCAGTCAAAAGTCACTTCTCCACTTCTTAAAGGCTTTTGCATTTTCAAGAATCCCTCAGGAAAAGGTAAATATCACAGGCCAAGTTCACCCCTTAAATCACAATCAGGTATCCACAGTGTGATAAAACAAAATAAACAACAGCAACAAAAAAAACGTTTGGGTGCCCGGTGGCTCAGTCACTTAAGTGTCTGACTCTTGACCTCAGCTCAGGTCTTGATCTCAGGGTGTCGAGTTCAAGTCTACTTAAAAAAAGAAAAACAGTTCACCGAACTTGTACTCCAAAGAGTCAGCTTCTCCCTCTAACGCCAATTACTGCCTGTGTGACCTCAGGTGAACACTTAAGGTCTCTGAGTCTCTGAGTTTCTCGATCTGTTAAATAGCAACAGGTAACACCCTCTGTGACTCCCCGATAGGATTGTGACAGGAATATAATGGTTGCAAAAGCATTTTGCAGACGATCAAGGACCATACAACTCTAAGCTGGGACCATGATTAGCTAGGACCCTATGGCTCACAGCTGGTATTCTGATCAGCTAAACCCCTGGGAAGATTTCATGATACTGACAACCAAAGAAATGTACGTGGCCAGTGTAAGATGGACCAAAGAGATTGATGGCTCAGCCAATTCAAAACTGCCAGCACGGGCAGGCGAATCTCCACTGGCTTTAGCTCAGGCTTTTCTTGGCTTCAGGTCCCATGACAGAACACTCTTTGGCTGGGCATTCTGGGCCTCAGGGCCCCAGACTTGGCTCTAGCTTCTGAGCCCTACTACTATTTCTCGACTTTGTTTTCTAGTGTGCTGCTGCTGGCAGTACATGCGCTCCGCCCCATTCCCACCTGTGACCTAACACACCTTCCCACTGTCTGACCTCCTCCACTCGGCCCCCCAGTTACACCAGCACTCTGGCACCTTGCTTCTTCGCCTCCGTCGTGAAGTGTCTACAAGCTGCCTAATAGGTGACAGCCGCAGCACCCCCACCCCCAACCAGGCGACGGCAGGGACCTGGGAAGGACAGACAGGGCACAGCGGCACCAAGATGGGGGTCAGCAACATGGAAAAGTAAGACAGAAGGTAAAAGGATAGTCTTTTTCTGCTTTACTCTTTTGCAGAAAGGAGTGTTAACTGTTACAGAGGTGACTGTTGATTAAGCCCCTACTCTGCGCTACATGTTCGGAATGCATAGATGAGCGATATGGTTCCCGAGCTCAGAAGGCTTAGGATGTGACGGGGCCGATGAGCTGGTAGAGAGATTTGAGGTTCTGCAGAGGCTAAGGACCTCTAAGCAAATACTGTTGTAAGAAAGCTCTGGTTTTTTTTTTTTTTTTTTTTTTTTTTGCTCAGCAATTTGTCCTCTAAAGTCCTTAGGTGAAACATAATTATAATACGGCAGTTTGAGCATGGCGGCCAAGCTTAGTTTGAAGTATAGATTGTGATGCGCTGCTTTTTCCGCTACATATATTCTCCCTTCACTTTTTCCCCTCTTTTTTTTTACTGGGATATAATATACATACAGCAAAGTGCACACATCTTAGGTGAGTCACTCAATAAATTTTTATTTATATATACACCAACATAACCACAACCCAGATCAACATATAAAAGCTGACAGCATACCAGAAGCTTCTCTTGGAATACACGATTAATCACACCCCACCACAATAAAGTTCCCACTATTTTGATTTTCATGTAATAGTATCGCTATTATAAATAGTGCCACGATTTTGAATTTCTTTATAATTTTTTAAAGCACCGATGAGTTCTTTGTGTTTGGAGAGCTTTCAAATCTGAATAATAGATCTCCCTTGACATATTTGAGTATCTCAGGCCCTAAATATTTTGCTCTCCTCAAAATGCTTAAGTTACCCAGACCCTGCGAGTCTGACTACCCCTCCCCCCCATAATAATTAGGACAATTCTGGTCACCCAAAGAAGGGACAGCCCAAACAACGGGACACAAATAGGGGCCTTGTCGTTGTTGGAACCCACTGACAAGGTTATCACTTTGCTAGATGGCCAAGATCGGACTCAGCTTCATTCTGGGCCATGGGCAACTCACTCTGTTACTCTGCCAACACCATATCTTACATGGAGCGGAACTAAAATGTCACCCTCACTCCCCCTCTTGGTTAAGGAATGTACCCTGATCTCCCCACTGGGACTCAGAAGAATGGAAAGTATCATCAATGCTTGCTTATCCTCTATCTGTAGATGGAGAATCCGTGATTTGCTCTAAGGGTGCATTCACCTAACAAGAAGGACTGCCCCTCGCTTCGTCTTTAGAACTAGGAAATGACTATTTAATCAAACCAACACACAACAGAAGCGATCAGAGCTATAACGAAGATCAATATACAGGGCATAACGGGAAACTAGAGGAATGAGAATGTGAGTCAGAGACAACTTCCCGGAGAGAGCTATGCTTAAGTTGACTTAAAAGAGGGGACAACCTGTGCAAAAGCTGGGAAATATGAAAGGACATGATACATGCAGCTTAGGGTTGCAGAGTGAAAGGGTAGATGGGCACAGAGATAAACCTAGAGAAAACAGTACAGATCACAAGGGGCCTTATGTGACCGACAAAGGTGTTTAGATTTGTACGATAAGCAATAGAGAACTAAATAATTTTGAGTTGCAGAGCAGCCCAGTCGGATTTATATTTTTTAATGTTTATTTTTGAGAGAGAGAGTGCAAACGAGTGGGGGAGGGCCCGAGAGAGAAGGGGACAGAGAATCTGAAGCAGGCTTTGCTCTGACAGCAGACAGCCTGACGTGGGGCTCCAAACCACAAACTGAGATGATGACCTGAGCCGAAGTCAGACTCTTAACTAACTGAGCCACCCAGGTGTTCCCAATTTGTATTTTTTAAAATTACTCAGCCAAGGGCACCTGGCTGGCTCAGTGGAGCGTTGGACTCTTGATCTTGGTGTCATGAGTTCAAGTCCCACGTTGGGCATGGAGCCTACTTAAAACAAGATAAATAGGGGTGCCTGGGTGACTCAGTCGGTTAAGCGTCTGACTTCGGCTCAGGTCATGATCTCACGGTTTGTGGGTTCAAGCCCCGCATCAGGCTCTGTGGTGACAGCTAGCTCAGAGCCTGGAGCCTGTCTTCAGATTCTGTGTCTCCCCACTCTCTAACCCTCCCCTGCTCACACTGTCTCTCTCTCTTTCAAAAAAAAAAAAAGATAGATAGATGAGTAAATAAGTCAGCCAGAAGTGTGGAGAACAGAGTGCAGAAGACACATATTGCCACAGTGACCCAGGCTGTGGCGAGGTACCTATAAGACATCCAAGTGGAGATATCCTGAAGACAGTTGAATATGTAGATTATGAATGAATGAATGTGGACATCCATATGAATGAACATTGAGCTCAGAAGTGAAATCTAGGGGCACCTCGGTGGTCAGTCAGTTAAGCATCCGACTCTTGATTTGGGCTCAGGTCATGATCTCATGGGTTCCTGAGATCCAGCCCCACATCAGGCTCTGTGCTGGCAGTGTGGAGACTGCTTAGGATTCTCTCTCTCCCTCTCTCTTTGCCCCTCCCCTGCTCATGCTTTCTGTCTCTCTCAAAATAAATAAATATTAATTTTTTTAAAAAAGAAGAGAAATCTAGATTCAAGGTAAGGTTTGGGGGTCATCTGTATATAAATGGTAGTGGTTTAGACTGTCTAGAAAAGTATACAGGATAAAGTACAAGGTCAAGATTAGAGCCTTAGGGTCCTTGGGTGGCTTAGTCAAAACCCTTAGTTTCAACTCAGGTCATAATCTCATGGTTCATGAGATCAAGCCTGTGCGGGGCTCTGTGCGGAGAGTGAGGAACCTGCGGAGAGTGAGGAACCTGCTTGGATTCTCTCTCTCCCTCTCTCTCTGCCCCTCCCCTGCTCACACTCTCCCTCTCTCTGTCTTTCCCTCTCAAAATAAGTAAAAATAAACGTTAAAAAAAAAAAAGATTAGAGCCTTGGGCAACAGCAGCAGCGAAGAGTCCAGCCCAGGAAGCACAGCCAGAGGAGGAGGTAAGAGGCGAGAGAAGAAAACGAGAACAGAAGATGGGCGCAATAGCCGGAGGAAGGAAGATTTCAAGGAGGGAGAGGTAATTATCCCATACGCTGTGAGGTGCCGCCAGACGAGAAAACTAGACATGGGTCTGGCAATACGGAGGTCACCAGTGAGCTGAGCGAGAACAGCATCAGTGCCAGAAAGCGCACCACACCGAGGAGGGGATGGACGAGTGAATCGGGAGCGAGGAAGCAGCCGCCGCTGGTTGGGAAGCTTTCGTTGGAGCAGAAAGAACAAAGTAGATGAGGGGCGGAGTCTGCTGCAGACTGAACGTGTGTGTCCCCTGCCCCCCCCCCCCATTCAAGGTGATGGTGTTCGGAGGCGCGGCCTTTGGCAAACGATCAGATCATGAAGGTAACGCTGTCAGGAATAAAACGTGCCTTTGTAACACAGCCCCCAGAGAGCTGCCTTGCCCCTCCTCCACGTGAGCACAGCAAAACAACAGCCATCTAGAAACCGCAAAACAGCCTCTTGCCAGACACTAAATGGGCTGGGGTCTTGATCTTGGACTTCCCAGTCTCCAGAACTGTGAGAAATAAATTTCTGTTGTTAATAAGCCCCACAGTCTGTGCTATTCTGTTATAGCAGCCTGAACTAAGAACAGTAGTTAAGAGAGGTCGGTTATTTTATTTTTATTTTTTAAATGTTTATTTATTTTTGAGAGAGAGAGACACAAAGAGTGCAACTGGGGGAGGAGCAGAGAGAGAGAGAGAGCAAGAGAGAATCCAAAGCAGGCTCTAGGCTCTCACCTGTCAGCACGGAGCCTGACATGGGGCTTGAACCCATGAACTGTGGGATCATGACCTGATGCTTAACCGACTGAGCCACCCAGGCACCCTGAGAGGTTGTTTTATAAGAAATACCTGAACATTGCCAGAACTCATTGTTCCATTGGAGATATTGTCCAAGGGAGTCAGGCATCAGATGAGAGACTGACCAAAATAACTTTTAAGACATAGACTCAGAGGTTGTATTATTCTTGCTGATAAAGGATGATGCTTTCAACTTTCTATGTGGAACAGAAAATTTAAACACTTAAATAACATGTTTATCTTTTACCATAAATATAGAGAAATGAATGGAAAGTGAGACTATGACAGAAAACATTCTTCAGGCCTTTGGTTTCTATAGCCATAAAGTGAAACAAAAACACACAACCTATGCTAAGGTAGGATGCAAATTATTGCTGTCCCTAGGATTTTCCCTAATTGGTGTAGAGACAATTTTAAAAATCCCTCATGGTAGCAATTTACTAACAGAGAAAAAGCAAGTCCATTGTGGTGGCCTATAAAGTAACATATTACTTCTTAGGCAAATTTCACTCCCAAGTTTATCAAAACATCTTAAACATCTACGCAATGTGGGTCGGAGAGCTAGTTTATTAAAACAGAACTAAAGGGCGCCTGGGTGGCTTAGTCGGTTAAACATCTGACTTTGGTTCAGGTCATGATCTCACAGATAATGAGTTTGAGCCGCGCATCAGGCTCTGTGCTGTCAGCTTAGAGCCTGCTTTGGATCCTCTGCCCTGCCTCTCTCTGCCCCTCCCCTGCTCGCGCATGCTCACTCTCTCTCTCTCTCTCTCTCTCAAAAATAAACATTGAGAAAAATAATTAAAAAAATAAAACCCTGCTTTAAAAAAAAGAGTTAAAATACTCACAGAAACGTCAAATATGCTCAGCAAATAAATTTTTATTGAGCACCTACTATGAACCAGGCATTGCTCTAGTATATTAACAAAAAATAGATGTGTTGATTTATGCAATTCCTTCTGGAAACTGATCAACACCGTGGCAAGAACTACCATCATTTCCAAACGATTTGAATCTGTGGCCATTTCTATTCTAAGCCTGTATTTATCTTCCTGTATTAAAGGCATGGACTCTTACAGCTCTAGAGAATTCTTAAAGGACTACTGACCTCGCCTATCCCATTTCACAGATGGCAAAGTGGAACTAATGAGAGGATTAAAATAAATGTTTAACTATTAGAGCCAGGGCTAGAACCCAGAATTCCTTAATTCTTATTCAGAATTGCTCTCCCAATGAAATGACATCAATAAATCCACATCTCTCCCCAGCACCCACGCTAGCCTCCACCTCTTTTGATCAGCTTTTCAATAATCGGTTCTGTATTTTTCTCCAAAATAGCAAAGTTTCTATGACTTTTGGGCACTTGGCCCAGATTTAAAACATCAAGCCTAAGGATTGCAAACATCTCTCATCCATCCGGGGTGGGGGTGGGGGCAGCTGGCAAAGACCGCCTCCCTTTGGGCATTTCGTTAAAGCGCCCAAAAATTCCAGGAAGATATTGGGTATGTTTTATCTCCATTGTCTGGCTGCTAGGGAGGAGAATGTGTCGTCTTAAAGTTTCTATTCAGAATTTTAATTAAATTGTGGCCTGTGGCAAAATAGAAAGGCATTAAAATCAAATGCTAGCGTCTCTTTGTTTATTTTATGAGCTCTCATCTCTAACTAGTTCTCGCTGAAATAATTAAATGTCTTTTCAGCAAATGGACTGTACAGGCTGTTTAGTTTAATGTTTCTTATAACCTGGCAAGGATGCGCTTTATAATTCCATGGATATCTGCCCTTCCCCACCCTGCGCCATCCCCCCACCACTCACACATTTCTCTCCTCTCTCCCCGCTCAGGCTGACTCAAAGGTTTCTGAAGGTCAGAATGGCATTAATGCACCTGTAGGCCAAAGTGTCCTCTCACAGGCTGGCAGAGGCTGTTGGAGGCTGAGGACATTGCATTTGACATTAATAGGTCAGAGGCACTCTAGATTGAAATTGCTAAAGGTGGAGAGGACACACAGTATAGTCATTGAGGCCTCTTGGTCTGAAACCAATGCATGAAATCTCTTATTTACTGACCCACTGTATTGCAGGAAAGGAAAATTGCTTTCTAAAAATTATGGAATCCACATGAGGAGGCGACAGCAGAATTTACCTGGGAAGCATACGTATGTGCGTGCGTGGCGTGTGTGTGTGTGTGTGTGTGTGTGTGTGTGTGTTAGGAGGAGGGCTATGCTGTTCTTCTGCATCATAAAACACCATTAGGGATCCTTTGGGAATAAAAGCCCAAGCCTAGGGCATAGTTTGAAGTGGGGAGATTCAGTCGAAGGCGATATAATTGCCTACATAATAAAATAGAAAGGAGGTCTTTCTAGGAATAAAGAGATGGTTCTTGTGAGCAATTATTTTCAGCTTCCTCTAAGTAGAGCCCCACCCCCAGAATCAGGAGCTAGAAAGGGAGCGCAAGACAGTACAGAGATGTGAGAAAACGCACTTCGTCCTGCTAATGGCTAACTTCTACTGCGTGTTCACTGTGTTCTTCTAGGCACCGGGCTCAGTGCCTTTCCCCGAGTATGTCATGTAATCTTCCAAATCTTATGAAATAGGACCATTAGCCTCCTCATTTTACAGACCCGACCACTGCGGTCTAGCAATATTAAATGGCTTCACGGTTACTAAGTGGCAAAGTTGGCATTCATATTTGTCACCCCTATCCTCTGCCAAAGAAAGGGGAAAATGGTGTGGACATGTAACGTCTGGGCCTATGAGCTGTCAGACTCACTTAGCCTGAATAATCATGGCGCTCATAATGCAGGTGTAAGAAGACAGATATTGGATACTTATGATATGCCAAGCATTGTGCTAAGCACTTTAGAGGAGTCAGGTCGTTTAATCCTCGTGATGACATTTTGGGGAAAACATTTGTATTAACTCTATGTTACAAGTGAAAAAAAAACCCAACAACAGTGTCTTCAAGGTTCAGAAATTTGCCCAAGGCTATGCAGCTGGAAAATGGAAAAGCTACAAGATAACGGCAGACCTCCTCAACCCGATGGGACACGGGGCCTAAGGAGGGAGCTATCTGCCAGCAGGACGATCCCTCTAGTGAGATGTGGCCCCGGAGATTTGGGGACACTGATGTTTCCCACATTTTATATCGCTCCCTGTTCTATGCTAAGATCCATCCTTGAAAAGTAAGCCTTGGAATACTTCTGCCTCATATGGTGGAGACCTAATAGACAGTCAAGAAATATTTGGTGAATAAATGAATGGATAAACAAATGGAGTCTGTTCCATAGTTTTTCACTCTTTCCACCTGTGGTCCTGTAAGCTCCACGTCTCTATGATGAGTTGAATCTTTTCATTTGAGTTTTGAATGTACTGAAGTCTGGAATAATAAAAGATAATGAATGAGAGAAAGGACTTATTTGTGGTTAGATAAATGGGATGTGGAAAATTTATTTATTTATGTATTGAAAACACTTTTTAATGTTTATTATTTAGTTTTGAGAGAGAGAGAAAGACAGAGAGAGAGAACACGAGTAGGGGAGGGTTAGAGAGAGAAGGAGACACAGAATCCGAAGCAGGCTCCAGGCTCTGAGTCGTCAGCACAGGGTCCGACTTGGGACCCGAACTCATGAACCGTGAGACCGTGACCAGAGTCGAAGTCGGACACTTAACACTGAGCCACCCAGGCGCCCCTTAAGTAGGTCTTTCAAGGCCCTCACTCTTTGGAGAAGGAGAAGTCTGCTGTGGGGACTAGGCCCCCAGGAAAGTAAGGAGTTAAGAAGGACCAAAGGAACGGCAGTATGGGAGCTAAAAGGGATCTAGCATTTTCCATATCTACTGTGAACTAGGTCCTTTCGTATACCCTAGGTCATCCAATCCTCACATCTAGCCTGGGAGGCTGGTGTCATTATCTCTGTTCTATAATAAAACTGAAGCTTATCATTAAGCAACTTGCCCAAAGTCTCACATGTAGGAAGTGGTGGAGCAGAAATTCCATCTGTGGTCTGACTCTTTCGTTCTTTCTTTCTTTAAGATCTTATATTTAAAAATTTTTTTAATGTTTATTTTTGAGACAGAGACAGAGTGTTAACAAGGGAGCGGCAGAGAGAGAGCCCTGTGTCAGGCTCTGCCCTGATGTCTCTGAGCCTGCCTGGGATTCTCTCTCTCTCTGTCTCTCTCTCTCTCTCCCCCCTCCGCCCCATCAAAAATAAATAAACATTAAAAAACAAAAAAAGAGTCTTAAACTGAATCCATACCCAGCATGGAGCGCGACACAGGGCTCTATCTCACGACCCCGAGATCATGACCTGAGCCGAAATCAAGAGTCAGACGCTCAACTGACTGAGCCACCCGGGTGCCCCTAAAGGATCATTTCCTAGTGGAAGTCTTTCTTGATCCCAATCCCACCCCTAGTCAAGGTAAACTTACTTTTTTATATGATTTCATAAAAACATATTCCTTTCCTTCGGAGCATTTGTCTCATTTGTACTTACATATTCATTAGTGTGATTATTACATTAATGAACATCTCTCGGTAAATTCTTAGTTCCGTTAGAACAGGGACCATGACTCTCTTGTTCACTGCTTTATCCTCAGTGCCTACCGCGGTGGCTAATAGAAGACGTTCCGTGAATGTACTTGGAATAAATGGATGCAAATGAATAAATGTATGTGAACAAATATGAGCTGTATAATCAGTCCTCATCACCAAACTACTGGAAACTATATAGCTTGAAACAGAAGCTGAAGAGGTGAGACTGAATAGAAAGGTTCACGGTCAAGATGGCAACAGAAGATTCTTGAGCGGACATGAGAAGACGGAACTGTGGCTGCTGCCTGCTAGGCCAAACCGACTGAGAGTCATGTCAGCGGAACTCTGATAAAAAAAAGAAAGGGTGAGCGCCCTTGGGGAGTGAGACAGACCATGAACATAAACGAAACAAGCACCCTTTACTGGTCCCGGAAATGTGGGGTCAGGCCTATAGCAGACACACGAGGAGCCAAGGAAGTGGAAACCATAGCAAGGCAGGAGCCCAGCCACACAAAATAGCTTCAAGGACTTCTCCGGAGAAGTGAGGTTGTGTCAACAATGTCTGTGGATCTTGGCCAGGTTTTCAGCTCAGGTCTTCTCTGGAAGCGTCTCCTAGTCTTAAAGGGACCACATCTTAATGACTAGAGCCAGGGTTAGGAGCGGTGGTCACTGTCTAACAGCTGTATTTACCAACGGCCCAACGGTCCTCACGACCACTTGAAATTTTACCTTTCTGGGCCTTGCCTTTTCCCTTTCAAACAGTGAGATAAAATTTAGCCTCACAGGATGACTAGGACTAGAGAGAATAGTATGAGATTACTTACAGTAATATGAATGAGGTGTAAAATGGCTTCTCTCGGATTCTCAGTATTTTTACACCAGAAAATTAAATTAAACAAAGCAAAAATTTCCCTGTGACTCCACTGGTGCTTTAAAAATGGCTCTGGACACACAATATACACAAAATCTTTAGAAAATCTCACCAAAATTGACAATCCCTAGGGCGCCTAGGTGGCTCAGTTGGTTGAGCGTCTGACTCTTGATCTCAGTTCGGGTCTTGATCTCAGAGCCATGGGTTCAAGTCCTGCATTGGGTTCTACCCTGGGCGTGAAGCCTACTTAAAAAAAAAAAAAAAGATTTCACTTTCTTCTAGCAAGCTGGAGCAAAATGTAAATTTATTCTACAGCCAAGTGTAAACACAGATAAAGTGAATTTCAGCCTGAGACCAGGGTATAAAACCGTGCATTTTTCCTAGAAAAGTCATACTGGATCATTAAGGTAACAAGTTAGTCAAAGCTGGTGAAAAAAAATCACCCTAACCCGGGGCGCCTGGGTGGCTCAGTCAGTTAAGCACTGACTTCAGCTCAGGTCATGATCTCATGGTTCGTGGGTTTGAGTCCCCCGTTGGCCTCTGTGCTGACAGCTGGGAGCCTAGAGCCTGCTTTGGGCTCCATGTCTCCCTCTCTCTCTCTGTCCCTACCCTGCTCGTGCGCTGTCTCTGTCTCTCAAAAATAAATAAACATTAAAGAAAAAAATGTTTTTAAATGACAGTCTGTTCTCATTTCTTATTGTAGTTGAGTGGTTACGTGGTCCTCAAAGTCCAGAGTCTTGTTCTATTCTTATCTATTTTCTTGATTCACTGAGTTGAGGGTGCTCACTCACTTAACGTTTCTGTGTCTCTTTCATCATCTGTAAAGTCTGGGCTACAAATATTTAACTGTGCACACAGCCATTTTTCCTTCACCACTGTCCTTCACAGCATAACACACCACCTCCTCAGTCAAAACAATAATGCTTTTGTTAAAACACTTGAACTCCAAAGATAGACTTCAACTGAATTTGATGATTATTTCTTGGAGCCTTAGCGCAATTGGAATACAAGTCAGAATAAAATAAAGTTCCCGTCCTAAAATGGTGAATCCCAAATATCAGTCCACACATTGGTACTGGTCCCTGGCAGTGTTTATACAAGTCCATAGGAAAATGAAAAGAAAAAGAAAGAGGATAATACAGAGAATGTTTTGTGACTCTAAACTTCTATTCGATATGAAAGAATTTCTCTTATTACAAGTTTCTTATGAATATTTTCTTTCTAATTTGTTCTAGACACTGAAATGTTTTTTTTTTAATCTCATGGTGGCAGTTGCCTCTTTTGAACATCTTAACTTAGCAAAACCAAACCAAAAAAACGTCAACTCTAAGTCAGGCTCTTTTTTTCTTTTAATTTTATTGGTTGGTTAACTCAAAATGAATGAGACTCAGTAAATAATTTCCACCTACTTAAGTAACATGATCAATCTGATTTAGACTTTAGTCAAGAAAATTGCTAAATTTGTTATATAGAAGTTTTTGTTCTGGGAATTGTTTGACTTTTTAATTAGACGCTAAAAGAAAGAAAGAAGAAAGAAAGAAAGAAAGAAAGAAAGAAAGAAAGAAAGAAAGAAAGAAAGAAAGAAAGAGAGAGAGAGAGAGAGAGAGAGAGAGAGAGAGAGAGAGAAAGAAAGAAAGAAAGAAAGAAAGAAAGAAAGAAAGAAAGAAAGAAAGAAAGAAAGAAAAAGAAAACAGATTTGGAGCTCAAGCTACTGCTAAAAACAAAAAACAGCAAAAGGAAATAATAACCAAATGGTGCCTGGCATGTAGAAGACTTTCGACAAATATTTGTTGGATAAGTAAATAAATGATCAAATCAAACAAATACAGATTCAAGTAATACCTAGCCAGCAGCTAGAAAACCAAACAAAGCAAAATAACAAAAACTGATAAGCAAGAGGGTTTTCACTCTTAGGTCAGAATTACATGTAAAATGGCTTTTCTTTTCTAATTTTTCTTTTCAGTTAGTAAGAACACTTAAGTATTATATGCCTTCAGCCTAGGAAAAAACTATAGCTCATTTTTCTCTCTTGCCAAGAGAAAATAAGGGAGGCAGTCAGGGGTGCCCAGCTGGTTCAGTTGGTAGAGCACGCGATTCTTGATCTCAGGGTTCTGAGTTTGAGCCTCATGTTGGGTGTAGAGATTACTAAAAATAAAATAAACTAAAAAAGGCAATCATCTGTGCTGACAGCTCAGAGCCTGGAGCCTGCTTCGGATTCTGTGGCTCCCTCTCTCTCTGCCCCTCCCCCCCTCAAATAAATAAACATTCAAAAAAAAATTTTTTTTAAAGGCAGTCAGAGGAAACTGAAAGCAATTAGGAAATCGTTTAGACTAACAGAAGTTAGACTTATAGAAGTTAGAGACAGATTTAGAAATCTCCCAACCCATTCCTTTCAATTTACAGATCAGGAGACAGGCTCTGAGAAACGTCTCCAAGTTGCTCATGTTTTCAGGTTGGGAGCTTGGGAACAAAACCAAGATACTTCTGTCTTCTAGCAGCAGTCTACCCTAATTGCAGGGGGAAGATAAGTATCATTTTGAAAACTCCTTGGATAGTCAAACTACAAACTTAAACGTTTTGAAATACATTCAAAGGTCAGAAGAAACAAAACCATAAGATAGGAAAGTATCACATTAGAATTCATGGTGGAAGGAAGAATTTGAGGGACAGCAGGTTATGGAAGAGCAAAGGTCCAGAGACTACAGTGCATATAATGCATTTGCAGAAAACTGAGAGACAGTGAATTATATGTGGCTTGTGTCTATTTCTGTTACCTTCAGGATTATTCCTGTGATAACATTCATCAACGCTAGATTAGCAAAGAACTCTCGTTATTGAGCAGCCACTAGGATATGGAAATAGTCTTGCTCAACTGAACCTCAAGTTAATAATTACATCCATGTTCGGCGCCTGCGTGGCTCAGTCGGTTTAGCGTCTGACTTGGTTTCAGCTCAGGATCTCCCACGTTCATGAGTTCAAGTCCCACATCTGACAGGGCAGAGCCTGCTTGGGATTCTCCCTCTCCCCCTCTCTCTGCCTCTCCCCTGCTCACTCTCTCTCTCTCTCGAAATAAATGAATAAGCATCTAAAACAATAACTGTTATACCCATGTTATTACATAGATACACTGACAATACCAAACAGTTTATATACAAGGCCATTTAATGGAAGATCATTTGTAGTAGCAAAACACTGGAAACAACTCAAACGTCCACAGTTGGGAACTGCTTAAATAAACAATGGTACATTCACCAAAGGGTATTATTCAGCTATTTAAAGATATTAAAAAATGAGAAAAACTTCTATATACTGATATCAACAGGACTATTACTGGGGGAAAAAAGCAAGAGTAAAACAGTGCTTGTAATGTGGAACCTTTTTAGTAGCTTAATCTAAAGGGAAACATACATGTCCCCCCACATACACACATTTACTTATAGTTTGAAAATGATACAACAGAAAAATAAACAAAAACTAATAAGAATGCTTACGTCTATAGGGTAAGGAAAGGGACAGGGTGGAGGAGACAGGGATGATTTTGAGACTTCTTTAAAGATACTTTGTTATATACTTTGACTTTGGAACAAACGTAATCAAAAAGAAAAAAAAATCCCTAAAAATAGAAAACAAATGGAAAGAAATGAACTGACCTTTATATTAAATTCATGACAAAACAGTATGGAAAAAAGAATTCTTTCAACCTGACTTTAAAAACACAGAATTTTGACCATATATCCAAAATTGGATATATTCTCAGGACATAGAGAACTACAAAGAAATTCTAAACTGCGCTGAGTGGTTTTATTGTTAATAGTAATAGTGTTATTTTTATAGGGAGTTATATCATAGTTGACTATGTTAATGCTGTTAAGAACCAAGATGTTCAAAATAAGAGAAAGCAGATACGTATAGAAATTTGAAATTAGGTAAAAACTTTGCTATGTTCAATTTAAATTGGAAATATCACTATAAATTCAGAGTTTTTGTTAGCATTTCTTTATTTTTGACAGGGGAGGGGCAGAGAAAGAAGGAAGCAGAGAATCCGAAGCCGGCTCTGCACTGATAGCAGAGAGCCCGATGCGGACTTGAACTCTGGAATCATGAGCTCATGACCTGAACAGAAATCAAAAGCCAGATGCTCAACTGACTGAGCCACCCAGGTGCCCCTCCAAAGGAATTTTTTAAATGTTTATTTATTTTTGACAGAGCGAGCATGTGCGCATGCACAGAGAAGCTGGGGAGGTACAGAGAAAGAGGGGTACAGAGGATCCGATGTGGGCTCTGCACTGTCAGCACAGAGCCCGGCATGGGTCTCAAACTCACAAACCGTGAGATCTTGACCTGAGCCAGAGTCAAACACTTAACCGACTGAGCCACCCAAGCGTCCCTAAATTCAGGTTTTTTTAAACACAAAGGTTTTTCCTCACCGTGACCACTGAAAAGTCCGAGAAGCAATGACCACCTAACAGCAATGAGCACCCTGACACAAATTATAATCACTGAAGATCATCCCCCCACTAATTAAAACAAGATTCCTTTGAGAAATCTCAGACTCTAGCAGGTCTGGGGCAGGGGCCCGTATCTGATGAGCCAGGGATGTCTTGTATTGGAAAGCAAGGAAACTCTCAACAACCGGTAAGGTTACGTCAAGAAGCCTCACAGAGCGCCTGGGTGGCACAGTTGGTTAAGCATCCAACTTTGGCTCAGGTCATGATCTCACCCTTCATAGGTTCAAGCCCCGCATTGGGTTCCGTGCTGACAACTGGGAGGCTGGAACCTGCTTCCGATTCTGTGTATGTGTGTCTCTCTCTCTGCCCCTCCCCCACTTGCACTCTGTCTCTCAAGAGTAAATAAATAAGCATTAAAAAAAAAAGAAACCTCAGCATTAACTTTCAAGGGGTCTAATATGGGACAATTTGGGCATGAGAGTGAAAAAAAAAACCCTGAATTCATAATGAGCTGATAAAAACATCAGTCACCATTGAACACCAAAATCATTCTGCAAATGGATCTACCTTTCCTACATTTCAAGTGGATGGGGGAAATTTCTTCTTTATAGAATTCTAGCTAATGCAGAGGAAATGATCGTCAGTAACTGCTGGAATTCTGAGAACTGAGGGCTGAAGGGGAAGGGGGGAAGGAGAAGGGGGATGATTGTTGTGGAGAGGGGCACTTGTGGGGAAGAACACTGGGTGTTGTATGGAAACCAACTTGGTAATAAACTATTTTAAAAAAATAAAAAATAAAGGAAGATGACCTTGCCTGAAGCAAAAAAAAAAAAAAAAGCATCAGCTTAATGGATAATAGGAAGCTAGAATGCAAAATGCAGCCTGACACCATCTGAACCCCACTAATCAATCTCAATATTATAAAAAGCGAGACACCAGACATTATAGGCCTCCTGATATAAAGATGCAATAAAGGATCAAGAACACCTTAGGGCGCCTGGGTGGCTCAGTTGGTTGAGCGTCTGACTCTTGATTTCAGCTCAGGTCATGATCTCATGTTGTGAGATGGAGCCCCAAGTAGGGTTCCACACTAGGCTGCTGTCTCTCTCAAAACAAAACAAAACAAAACATGACACCACCCATGAGGGATTCTTAACTTAAAAAGTCAACCCAAATCTAATCAAATCTCTAGAAAGAAAGCTAGTTAAAAGTGTTTGATTTATATTCTAGGAGTAAAAGAGCAAAGCAATTCTCACAGCTAAAGCTACGTGACTGTCCCAACCCCACTCCTACAGAATCCGGCAGCCTCCAGCTCTAGAACAATGACATGTATTCATTAAGGGGAAATTGAGGGGCCCGAGTTCCATAACTCACATGACTGCATACGGTCAACCTGGCCACTGGTCCTGATAGAACATTGTGACTTATACCCCACGTTCAATTATTGGTTGACTGCTTTAGCCCCTGTGACTATGCTTCTATCTGACTAACGTAACTATTGCCAATTGCTCTGAAACAGGGGATCTGCTTGATTCTTAAAATATTCCTAAAGATCAGGGCACCTGGGGGTCTCAGTCGGTTGAATGTCCGAGTTCAGTTCAGGTCATGATCTCGCAGTCAGCGAGTTGGAGCCCTGCGTGAAGCTCTATGCTGACAGCTCAGAGCCTAGAGCCTGCTTTGGATTCTGTGTCTCTCTCTCTGCCCTTCCCTCGCTCATGCTCTGTTCTCTCTCTCTCTCTCTCTCTCTCTCTCAAAAATGAGTAAACATTAAAAAATTTAAAATAAATATTCCTAAAGATTAGGGTCCTGACCTTAAATTCCAACGCAGCTGCTGGGTCCTCATTCCCTATTGTTAAGCACCTACTTGTACCATTTCTTGCCTGCTCCCAGGCTGTCTTTTTTTTTTCTTTATGTGTATTTATTTATTTTGAGAGAGAGAGTGCGCGCATGTGTGCTGAAGCAGGGAAGGGGCAGAGAGAGAGGGAGAAATAAAATCCCAAGCAGACTCCACCCTCAGTGCGGAGCCCAAAGCAGGACTCAAACTCATGAACCCTCAAGATCATGACCTGAGCCGAAATCAAGAGTCAGATGCTTAACCGACTGAGTCCCCCGATCCCCCCCGCCCCCGCCCAGGCTGCCTGTTTTTAACTTCTTGCCCTCTTATTAGATGTTGCTTGACCTAGAAATCTTGTATCAATTTGACCCATATGGCTAAAATTTAGAATAAATGTAAGACTATGTACTATTGGGAATTCACAGCCTCCTGAGGCAGGTGGGTAACATTATCCTTGTTTTGAAATAGAGCAAAAACAATATGTGAAACGCTTGTTTCTGGGGCAGCACCATTACCAGCAGCTTCCATCTCCGTTCCAGTAGATTCAGCCTGGATTCTGCAAACTACTGAGCAAGTGCTCCCGTTTTCTCCAACCTTGAGTCCTTTCCTTCTCGTCGGTCAGCTGGCCCACGCCAGCTGTCTCTTCCTTCTCTGCTCCACTCAACCCCTGCTCTCATGGGAATGCTTTTTTCTCCCTTCCTTTAAAAGCTTCTACAACCAGGTCAGTCCCCAGCTGTCTGCTCAGTGCTCTGACTCCATGGATAGGACCTTCTTCTATTTTGTAATGCTTTTTATTGTAAAGTAAAACAGATAAAGAATGCCACACAGACGCATGGCTTAATGAATTCATATAAAGCAACACTCGGAGCCATCATCAGGGCAAGAAATAGATCTTTGCAGTTACCCCAGGAGCCCTTTCTAGGGGTGTGACAGCCAGATCACAAACCCCCCCCCCCTTTACGCATACATAACTATAGTCTAGACTTTGATAGTCATCATTTCCTTGCTTTTCTTAGAAGAGTCTTCCCACCTGTATGGGCATCCCTAGACACTCTATCTTAGTCTTGCCCATTTAAAAAATTACATATGTCTTTCTTGTCACTTTTTTTTAATGTTTATTTATTCAGTAAGAGAGAGAAAGAGGAAGAGAAAGAGAAAGAGAAAGAGAAAGAGAGAGAGAGAGAGAATCCCAGTAGGCTCCACACTGTCATCACAGAGACCGACACGGAGATCGATCCCATGAACCGTGAGATCATGAACAGAGCCAACATCAAGATTCAGATGCTCAATCGACGGGACCACCCAGGCACCTCTCTTTCACGTCTCCTTTAATCTACAGGCTCTCCCTCCATTCCTCTTTCCCTTAGAAACACCTGTTGAAACACGCAGGCTATGTGACTAATAGTTTCCCAGGTCTGGATTTTGCTAAGCAGCATGCGGACCGATCGCTATTTTAATGAACTTCCCTCTCATCTCGCTGGGGCAGGCTTGCAGCCACGGCTGCTCTGGGGGAGGAGGGGGGAGGGGTCCTCGGTCCACTGCGCAGCGTGACTGACTGAAAGAAGCCAGCCTCCCTGCCCCCCCGCCCCCCGACGCTGCCAGCTAGGGCTCCATCTGGCTGTTTGGGTGGCTAGCTGACCCCCGATATGCCAGTGCTAATGCTACCTCGGTCCACCTCGTTCTCTCCCTTCTTGGTGAGAGGAGCTGCGTGATCCCTGAGACGCAGAGAAGTAGAAACAGAGGTATCCAGAGTGTTACTGAGCCTTGAGTTACAGGAAACATCATTCCTTCCAATTGCTGGCCAATTTCTAGCAGTGCTTTTGGGGCTGGGGCGGGGGGGGGGGGGGGGGATTAAGCAAATGTACAACACACCAGCTGAGTTCCCAAATATGGACCCGGCCGGTCAGGATCCTGAGTGTTTGGCATCTTTTGAAGGGATTTCATATGCTTAACTGTACTTTATAAAGCTTAAAAGAAATCAAGTTCAAAATCATAGCTGTAACAATATTTAAGTCACGCTGCAGCTGAAATTGAGTTTTTGTAGGCCCACCTTGAACCCTAATCAAATATAACATTCTTCTGTAGGAAATCAAATGCCAAATTCCAAACATGCAACTTAAGAAAATGTGGGAAGAGATCTCTGTAAATGTGAGGGTTAGCTGTGCAGACAACTGTAACATTTTAGATTCCGGGTTACGCAAGCTAACCTGAAATTAGCTTCTCAAGTCTTCTCCTAAGGAGGGCTTACTTATTCTTACCCCTAACCATCCTCCCAAATGATTTAAAATATCATTCCTTCGTCTACTTGCAAGTAACAGAACATAATGACTCCCCTTCTGTATTCTAAAAGAAAGGCCAAGAAAAGTATTGCTTCAGGCAGCTGATGTCCAAAATCTTACTACCATGGAGAAAGTCACAACACTCGCCAACCCTCTAAAACTCTAGAGGCCAACACTGTTATTATACAAATTGAGCACCTCGCCAGGGGAAACAGCCCCACCCCCAAACTTTCTAAATCTCCAAGCAATATATGGAATTATTGAGGACATAAATGTGAACCACGAGCAGCTGGGAAATTTTTAGATGTTGAGAGTCTCCATTTGCTTGCATCCTGTGAATAGCCTGTGTTCCACTTTAAAAGCGTCACATCAAAGATAGAAGCAAAATGTACTAGTAACAAAAAAAAAAAAAGATTTATTTTATTCTGGAGCTCCATGGTAATGATTCTTTAGATTCTTAGACTCCTTACAACTTACACTGGGTCCAAGAACAACAATGCATTTTATAAGGCCTTTCAAATAAGCCAAATAAGGGTATTCAGCCAAGACTCATTCATATTCAAATTTCGAGGACACTCTGATTTGATAATATATGTTCCAGTACAATGCGGTAATGGTTAAATCTGAGGTCTACTGAGCTTTGAGCCTCATGGAGCGAAGCTGCAATTTAAAGCAGCATAGTCTTTGAGTGCTATAGCAACAGCACCTGCTACCGTAAGACCCAGGAGATGTTCTGGAGGGTTCTATTTTACTAACTTTTCACTTCAAGTTCTAGCTCTGTTAATATTTTTGTAATGCAAGAAGGGAGCAAAATAATTTGGCAAAGCTAGGAAGACTCAAAATTTGCTCTGAGAGTTGGCAGAGTGTGTGGCTCTCAATCTCAGGACCATGAGTTCGAGCCTCATGTTGGGTGTAGAGATTTCTTAACAAAAAATAATTTGCTATGAGAATACCAGAAAGTCCAAGAGGAAACCTCAGGGTGAAAATATAAATATGTTATGATAACATATACAAAGACTCTTTGACATGTGCATTTAAGTAATCACATCCATGCATTTAAAAAACCACATTTAGTAACTTGAATAAATTACATATTTTGTGATCGACAGAGGTGACGTATGTATATCAACATGTAAATAAGGCTTCAAAGGTAGATCTTTAGAACCTAGTAATTATGTTAAAGAAGTGAACAAATGATTATACTTCTTAAAATGCATATTTATATGATCTTGCACATCACAACTAAAAAATAAATTCATTTCAAGGACATATGAAACATTTATTAAAAAGTGACTCTGTCTAGCTGTACCAATCAGACAAGAAAAAGAATAAAAGGCAACCAAAGTGGTAAGGAAGAAGGAAATCTGTCATTATTTGCAGACAACATGATACTATACATAAAAGGCCCTAAAGATTACACACGCACACACACACACACACACACACACACACACACGATTAGAACTAATAAATGAATTCAGGGAAGTTGCAGAATACAAAATCAATACACAACAGTCTACACTAATAACGAAGTCTCACAGAAAGACAAAATTAAGAAAACAATCCCATTTACAGTGCCATCAAAAAGAATAAAATACTTAGGAGTAAATTTAACCAAGGAATTCTTAAAACTGCATTCTTAAAACTATAAGACACTGGTGAAAGAAAAAGATGACACAAACAAAGGGAAACATATACCAAGCTCATGGATTGGAAAAATATTGTTAACATGTCCATACTACCCAAAGCAATCTACGGATTCAATACAAAACCTATCAAAATACCAATTGTATTCTTCACAGAACTAGACCATATAATCCTAAAATTTATATGGAACCACAAAGGCTCCTGATAGCTAAAGCAATCTTGAGAAAGAAAAATAAAGCAGGAGATATCACAATCCAAGGTGCCAAGCTACACTACAAAGCTATAGTAATCAAAACACTATGGCACTGGCACAAGACAGGCTCAGAGCTCAATTAAACAGAATCGAGATTCCAAAAGTAAACACGTGCTTGTCTGATTAATTAATCTGTGACAATGGAGGCAAGAATATAAAATGGCGGAAAGACAGTCTTTTTAATAAATGGCATTGGGTTAAACTGGACAGCAACATGCAAAAGAATGAAACCACTGGATCATTTTCTTACACCAACACAAAAATAAGCTCAAAATGGATTAAAGACCTAAATGTGCGGCACCTGGCTGGCTCAGGAAGGAGAGCATGTGATTCTTGATCTCAGGGTCATGAGATCAAGCCCCTCACTGGGTATAGAGATTACATACATATAGGGACGCCTGGGCGGCTCAGTTGGTTAAGTGTCAGTCTTCGGCTCAGGTCATGGTCTCATGTTTCATAAGTTTGAGCCTCGCATTGGGCTCTCTGCTCTCAGCACAGAGCCTGCTTCAGATCCTCTGTCTCCCTCTCTCAGCCTCTCTCTCTCCCTCTCTCTCTCTCTCAAAACTAAATAAACATTTGAAAAAATTTGAGATTACATATATACATACATAAACTTTAAAAAAAATTTAAAAGACCTAAATGTGAGCCCTGAAACCATAAAGCTCCTAAATATAAGCACAGATAATTGTCTCTTAGACACTGGCTTTAATAACATTTTTATGGATCGGTCTCCTCAAGCAAATGAGACAAAAGCAAAATTAAACTATTGGGACTAAATCAAACTGAAAGCTTTGGCACAGCAGACAAATCCATCAACAAAATGAAAAGGCAACCTGCTGAATGTGATAGGACATTTGCAAATGATATATCTGATAAGGGGTTAATATCCAAAATGTATACAGAACTCATACAACTCAACACCAAAAACACAAACAATGCATTTAAAAAATGAACTGAGGATCTGAATGGATGTTTTTTGAAAAGATGCTCAACATTACATCAGGGAAATGCACATCAAAACCACAGTATCATTTTACACTAGTCAGAATGGTTAGTATCAAAAAGATGAGTAATAACAAATACTGGAAAGAATGTGGCAAAAAAAAAAAAAAAAAGGAAGCCTTGTGCACTGTTGGTGGGAATGGAAATTGGGGCAGCCACTGTGGAAAACAGGACGGAGGTTCCTGAAAAAAACAAAAAATAGAAATACCATCCAATTCAATAATTCCACTACAGGGTATTTAACTAAAGGGAACAAAAACAGCAATTCAATAGATGAATGGATAAAGAAGATGTGGTATATATACAGAATGGAATATTACTCAACCATAAAAAATAATGAAATCATGCCATTTGCAATGACATGGATCCTAGAGAGTATTACGGTAAGTGAAATGAGTTAGACAGAGAAAGACAAATACCATATAATTTCACTTATATATAGAATCTAACAAAAAAAAAAACAACCAGAAACAGACTCATAAATACAGAGAAGAGACTGGAGGTTGCCAGAGGGGTTGGGATGGGGCAGTGCATGAAATAGGTGAAGGAGATTTAGAGGTTCAATCTTCCAGTTATAAAATAAGTGAGTCACAGGGAGGTAATACGCAGCACAGAGATATAGTCAACAATATTGTAAACATTTTGCATGGTCACAGAGGGTAACTACACTTATCCAGTGACACTTCATTATCTATATAAATATCAGATCACTATGTTGGACACCTAAAGCTAATGTAATATATTATGCCAATAACACTGCAATGAAAAAAGATTTTGGGGGCACCTGTCTGGCTCAGTCATAAAAGCATGCGCCTCTTGATCTCAGGGCTGTGAGCTCGAGCCTCATGATGGGTGTAGAGATGACTTAAATAAAAAAACTTTGGGGCACCTGGGTGGATCAGTCGGTTGAGTGTCTGACTTCAGCTCAGGTCATGATCTTCCCGCTTGTGGGTTCGAGCCCCACGTTGGGCTCTGTGCTGACAGCTCAGAGTCTGGAGCCTGCTTCAGATTCTGTGTCTCCCCCTCTCTGCCCCTCCCATGTTCATGCTCTGTCTCTCTCTTTTTCTCAATAATAAATAAATGTTTTATAAAATTTTTAAAAAAGAAATAAAGAAAAGTTTGAATAAAAAGATTTTTGTGGGATTTTATAACTTGATTCTAAAATTCATATGGAAGAACAAAGAGCCAAGATGAGGGAGAAAATGTATGATAAAAAGCAAAACAGAAGAACCTTGTTTACAGATTTTACAATAGTACTAGAGTTGTCACGACAGTATGCTAATGGACAAATAGCCCAAAATGACCAAATAGAAAAACTATAAAACAAATTGAAAACCAAAGTAAACAACAATAAAATGAAATAAAATAAATAAAAATTAATTAAATTAAATTAAATTAAAAACAAATCTAAAAACTACAAAACAGGCCTACAAAACAAAAGTGACATTACATATCAATGGGGAAAGGATGGCCTACTCAGCAAATGCGGCCAGTTATCCACTGGGGGGAAAATACCACTTCAAAGGCACCTGGGTGGCTTCATTAATTGAGGGTCCAACTCTTGATTTCAGCTCGGTACATGATCCCAGGGTTGGGGATCGAGGTCCAAGTTGGGGTCCACACTGAGCATGGAGCCTGCTTGAGATTCTTTCTCTCTCTTCCTCTACCCCACTGACACACATGCACGCGCTCTCTCTCTCTCTCAAATAAAAAAACTTAAAGGGGAGCCTGGATGGCTCAGTCAATTGAGTGATCAAATTCGTCTTAGGTCATGATCTTGCAGTTCATGAGTTCAAGCCCCACATCAGGCTCTGCTGACAGCTCAGAGTCTGAAGCTGCTTCAGATTCTGTGTCTCCCTCGCTCTGCTCCTCCCCCACTCATTCTCTCTCTCTCTCTCTCTCTCTCTCCCTCTCATCCTCTCTCTCTCTAAAATAAATAAACCTTTAAAAATGTAAATTTAGGGGCGCCTGGGTGGCTCAGTCAGTTAAGCCTCTGGCTTCGGCTCAGGTCATGATCTCACGGTTCCTGAGTCTGAGCCCCACATCAGGCTCAGAACTGCTGATGTGGAGCCTGCTTGGGATCCTCTCTCTCCCTCTTTCTCTGCCCCTCCCCCATGCTCTCACTCTCTCTCTCTCTCTCTCTCTCTCTCAAAATAAATAAATAAATAAATAAATAAGCTTTAAAAAAAAAAAGAAAAGAGAGGAGATGGTCTTTATGAAATGTGAGTAGAGATTTCTTTAACAGGACACAGAACTTACAAAAGCATGTAGGAAAATGATAAATTTGAGTCATTGAAATCTAAAATGTATGCAACACTATAAAAAATAAAAATACAGGCTACAGACTGAGAAAATTTTTGCAACTCACATAACAAAGGATTTATATAAAAATATGTAATAATTATAAATCAATAGCAATCAAATAGGAAAACAGGCAAATAATGATAGCTAACATGTATTATGTACTTTGTTGGGTTTTTTTAATAAAATTTTTTCTAATGTTTATTAATTTTTGAGAGACAGAGAGAGACAGATCATGAGCGGGGGAGGAGCAGGGAGAGAGGGAGACGCAGATTCTGAAACAGGCTCTAGGCTCTGAGCTGTCAGCACAGAGCTTGATGCAGGGCTCGAACCACCTGACCATGAGATCATGACCCAAGCCGAAGTCGGACGCTAAACCGACTGAGTCACCCAGGCGCCTCTGTTGCTTTTTTTAATGTTTATTTATTTATTGTGAAAGAGAGAAAGAGAGCAGGAGCTGGGGAGGTTTAGACAGAGAGGGAGAGAGAGAACCCCAAGAGGGCTCCATGCTCAGCTTGGAGCTGGACAAAGGGCCGGATCTCATAACAGTGAGATCATGACTTGAGCCGAAGTCAGGAGTCGGACACTTAACCGGCTCAAACACCCAAGCACCCCATTTTTTGTATTTGCATTGTTTTACTCATATAACCTCATTTAATCCTTAAAGCACATGAAGAGGTAATTCACAGAGGAGGAAACCCAAATGGTCAATAAACTTAGGAAAGTATACTCAACCTCACGAACAATATTACATTTAAAAAATTAAAGTAACAGGATAACCAAGTTAGTAGACTAAGATCTTTCCTAGTTATGAGATTGACAAAAGTAAAATCTGACAATACGGATTGTCGATGAGGGTGTGAAACAGGATTAACTCACATACCACTGGTGGATTAAAATTACCAGTACAATTATTTTAAACGAGTACAATTACTTTGGAGAGCAATTTGTCAATATCTGACAGATGAGGGCATACAATTCCACTCCCGTACGTTCCCTAGAGAAACTCTGGCGCCCTGCACAACGTACAAGAATGCTCACTGCAATAATAGCAGCAACAACAACAAAAAATTGTAGCAAAAAAACTAAACATCATTCAGCCAGAGAGAAGACAAATTGGGGCATCTCCTTACAAGGGAATTTCATTTTAAACTAGTGAAATTAATGAATGGAGCTCTATGTATTGGCATGGATGAATTCAATAATCGAGTGGTGGCTTTTTAAAAAGCAAGTTGCAGAAAGTTAAATACAGGGCAGTCCCATAAGTAAGGGTTAAGCCTGTAAAAGAATATTGTTTATGGATACAGTCCTAGGTATTAAAATTTCTAAAACATACATAAGAATGATAAACCTCTAATTCTGGATCATGTTCTGCTATTGCATATCTCCAAAGGGCATAATTCACATTATATTCCATAAACTTGTATTCCGGAGAGAGGCATTCACAAACCGGAAGAAAGGAAGAAGTATCCAGGGAGCTTCTACTGTATCTATAATGATTTGCTTTTTCTTTTCTTTTTTTTTATATGGCAAATACTCATTTTTATTTTTTTTAATGTTTATTTTTGAGAGAAAAACAGAGTGTGAACGGGGAGGCGCAGAGAAAGAGGGAGACACAAAATCCAAGCAGGCTTCAGGCTGCAAGCTGTCAGCACAGAGCCTGATATAGGGCTCGAACTCATGACCTGAGGCCGGAAATCAGACACTTAACCGACTGAGCCACCCAGGCGCTCTCTTTTTTTTTTCCCCCTAAAAGATAAGTAAATAAAAAGGAGTGAGGAAAATCGGGCAAAAAGTTAAGATTTGATAGAATTGGGTGGTGGGCACACAGATGTTCATGATGTTTCCTCCATGCTTCTCTGCGTTCTTGCAATTTGCCATAATAAAACATAAAAACGGAACAGGGGTAGGTACTCATTCAGTAGCACAATTGCTAAAAACAGAGCCAAACCATGAGACAGAAAGAAAGAGCAACAGTGAGAGGAGGAGTGCTCGTCATTGGTTGAATTAATTTCAAAAGCTATTTTTTCCTGGGTCTTCTTCCAGGAACTGGGTTAATTTCATTCTTCCTATACATCCTCCACTCCTACCGACCTAGCCTTACTCCCCAGAGCACGCCAAATGTTTCCAGCCTGGGTGTTCTCAAGATCCCCCTGCTTCTGGCCTCCTCCCACCTTTCAATAGTTAGGAAAAAAGAGCTTTGAGCCCCCACGCCACAAACTGCTGGTCGTCCCTTGCTCTTTTCCACAGCTATTATTTATCACGCACTTAATTATGCGTCTGGGGTGGTTCCAAACATTTTACAACCATTATGTCATTTAACTATTACACACAGCAGCTTCATGAGATAGTGTCTATTTTTCTCCCCACTTTTAAGATGTGGACACTGAGGTTTATGAAGTTAGCTGACTTCCTAAAGGCCACACCATTCATAAGTAGTGGTCCCTACTTGGTCTAATTCCAGAACTCTAAGGCTTCAGTTTCTTCTTTCCAGTAAGCTCGTGATCTCAGAAATGTCTTGCTTTCCGTCTGCAGCCATTCTCTTCTCTGTCCTGTATAGATCTACCTAACCATACAATGCAGCTCCTTTTCCATTCATCCCCCTAAAAACCACTAGCAAGAGGATATTGCACATAGAAGCCTGTTGAAAGGAAGGGATCACGTGGCCCCCAATATAATAAACAATTTAAAATGGAATAACTACATCCCCATCCACTGCCATTATCCCCAATTGTCCTGTCATGTTTTACTTCCCTTTCTCTTCCCCCCATTCATTATTCTCACCTTCCTGTCTTCTTACATCATCACCTGACCCCATTTCTTCAAAGTCAACCTTTAGAATAATGAGAAATTTAATTCTTTGTTTCATTCTTCCCTTTCTAACAATGCCACGGGCTGGGGTGACGGATGTGTGGTTCACCATTCAGACTCAAATAGGCCATTAAGACATTTTCCTCTTATCTTTTGTAAAGATTTTATTTTTAAGTAATCTCTACACCCAACGTGGAGCTCGAACTCACAGCCCCAAGATCAAAAGTCAAACTCCCAACCCTGAGATCAAGAGTCACATGCTCCACCGACTGAGCCAGCCAGGCGCCCGAAGACATTTTTCTAAACACAGAGTCATCTCCCTGGACATGAATAATGCCCCTTTTCTTGATGCAAAAATCGCTGCCGTCAGTTCTTGTTTTAAATAGAAAGGTTTTCTTTTGTCATCATACCAAAGCCTATGAGATTTATTACCCTCTTTATTTCATATGATTTGCATCACGTGATTTTATGTACCTGATTTGAACATCTGACATTAAACAACACCATTGTCAAAATAAAGCAGACTCCATAAAACCACCGAACCATCTCCTAACTAGTGTTACACGTTGAATTGTGTGATCCCCCAAAAGTTTGTATGTTGAAGTCCTAACCCCTGGTACCTCAGGACGGAGCCTTATTTGGAGAGAGGGTCTTTACAGAAGTAACCAAGTTAAAATTAATTAGGTCTTTAGGGTGGGTCCTAATCCAAACTGACTGGTGACGCTATAAGAAAAAGGAAGTTTGGACACAGACACAGAGGGAAGACAATGTGAAGACCCGGGTAGACGATCTACAAGCCAAGGAGAGAGAATGGGTACAAATCCGTCTTCCAAAGCCCTCAGAAGGAAACGACTCTGCCAACACGTTGATCTTGGACTCCTGGTCCTAGAGGCCATACATTTCTTTTCAAGCCGTCCGGTATGTGCTTTGTTCTTGCAATGCTAGCAAACATATAGTACAAATTCTTCAGCTTGGAATTCAGAAACCATCCAAATGTGGATCCAACAGCTCCCTTCAGTCTTCTCTTCCTCTCGAGCTTTCTGAATACCAGTAGCTCCAGGCAAACTACACTAGTTGCTGTTCCCGCCCTTGACTTCACCCCCTACCACGCACAAGCCCTGCTCAGGCTCTGCGCTCTTGCGTACAATGATCTCTGCCTGGGGCTTGCTACCCATCCTTTAGGGTCCGTCTCAAATGCCACCTACTTCATAAAGACTGTCCTAAGTCACCCACTAGAAACTCTGAGGTCAACCAGACAGATCTAGATTTGAATCTAGGTCCACTGCTTACTAGCTGTGTGGCCTTCAACAAGAGGTTGAACTCAGAGTTATCCATGGGCATGAGAAAAGATCTCCCTCTTCAATGAGGTAAGCATGGTGAAAGCGGAGCGAAATGATGCACGTAAGGCCCTTAGCATAGAGCCTTGGCACAGATGAAGCGTTCTGGAACTACAAGCTTTCATTACTGTTTTTAATCTGAAGCCCAATGGCTTCTTATATAAATCTCTCTTATGCCACTTACCACATTCTGTCTTGTCTTGTTAGTGGGATCAGTCAGCTAAATCACTAGACACTTAAAACAATCATTCACCATCTCCCACAGAATCAAAAGAGAGCTTTCAATCTGTCAGCCGTCGCTGACTGCAGGCCAGGTGAAGTTTCCACCCAGGAGGAAAAATCAGCTCCGGGCTCCACATCTGATGATGCCCTTCCATCGGTGCCTCTGAGCGTCAGCTCTGCAGCCCAACTTTGGATTCTCCCACTGCAAGGGACCCACAGGCTTCGGGTTCTTGGAGGCTACCCAGCAGGTTTTCATGCCAGAGACACCTTGATAAACTGTGCATTTTAGTTATTTGTCAGTTAAGAACACCAGCAGACAGACCTGGGCTTTATCCCCCAAACTATTTGACCTCTGGAGGAGGTCACTTTACCTGTAATATTAAGATGGGGGGCCTGGCTGGCTCAGTCAGTGGGGCATGTGATTCTTGATCTCAGGGTGTCATGAGTTCAAGGCCCATGCTGAGTGTAGATATTACTTAAAAATAAATAAACTTTAGGGGCACCTGGCTGGCTCAGTCGGTTAAGCCTCTGACTCAGTTTCTGCTCAGGTCATGATCTCACAGTTTCATGGGTTTGAGCTCCACATTGGGCTCTGCAGCGGCAATGCGGAGCCCGCTTGGGATTCTCTCTCTCCCTTTCCCCAACTCACGCTATCTCTGTCTTTCTCAAAATAAATAAATAAACTATAAAAATGAGATAAAATTAAGATAATAATACTACTAAAAAGGTTCTAGTGGAGATGAAAGGAAGTCATCTGGGGAATGGGTGTTGAGCACTCAGTAAAAGATGCCATTATCATCATATTCTTCTAATTCTTAGTAGATTATAAACCCCACGAGGACAGGAAATATGTGCACATAGTAGACTCTATAAAAATTTATTGAATCGGGGCACCTGAGTGGCTCAGTCAGTTGAACATTCAACTCTTGCCTTCAGCTCAGGTCATGATCTCCCCGTTCCTGGGATCGAACTTCGCACTGACAGGGAGGGGGACCTGCTTGGGATTCTTTCTCTCTCCCTCTCTCTACACCTCCCCTACTTGTGCTATGTGTCTCTCAAAATAAATAAACATTAAAGAAAGTTTATTGGAGCACCTGGGTGGCTCAGTCAGTTAAGCGTCCGACTCAGGTCATGATCTCATGGTTCGTGGGTCCGAGCCCCATGTTGGGCTCTGTGCTGACAGCTCAGAGCCTGGAGCCTGCTTTGGATTCTGGGTCTCCCTCTCTCTCTGCCCCTCCCCAACTCATGCTCTGTCTTTCTCCATCTCTCAACAATGAATACATGTTAAAAAAAAGTTTACTGAATTAAGTTCTGAATTTTGATGTAAACAACCCTGAAACGCTCATATCCACAACACTTATCTTGAGGGAAAAAATAATGTTTCTGTGTGAAGTTAGAACAGAGCAGTACAATTTTTTTTAAGATAAGAACAGGGGCACCTGGGTGGTTCAGTTAGTTAAGCGCCCAGCTTCAGCTCAGGTCATGATCTCATGGTTCGTCGTTGAGCCCCATGTCGGGCTCTGTACTGACAGCTCAGAGCCTGGAGCCTGCTTCGGATTCTGTGTCTCCCTCTCTCTCTGCCCCCCCCCTGCTTGCGCTGTCTCTCTCTGTCTCTCAAAACTAAACAACAACAACAACAACAAAAAAGAACAAGTTTAAGCTACAATACTATCTATGCAGCTAATAAATACGATGGGTTGGAACGATTCAGGTTGTTTTCACTATTCACAGAGAGCCAAAGAAAAGCGTTAAGAAACAATTCACTGGGTTGTTTTATTGGAGGTTCATTTTCACAAAAGAAAATATGACCACTTCAAATTTTAATAGTCTTTTCCAGATGATCTGCAACCAGATCTGGTAACATGAACCAGCCCTATTTTTAATATCCTTTTTTTTTTTTTTAATCTTTGGCACTGTCCATGCACCTCTCCTCTCCCAGGGCTTTACAAGGAAAAAAGGCTTTCTGATATACTGTTAGAAATCCAGGGGAGAAATTGCGCCAGGACAGTCAACTGGTAAGTAGCATGTGGTCTATGGGCAACGGTATTCCAAACGGGCCCATGGGAAAATCTAAACCCCTAAGATACGTTTTTAACATCAGTGGATAAAGCTGAGAAGGAAGAAAAGTGGCAACAACAAAATGTCATTTTCACGCTAAAAGCAGTTTCGTTCTAGTAGTTTCGTTCTAGTAGTTGGCGGAGTTACCAATGTTCCTTTAAAGTGGACTCTTCCTTTGTTCTGAGAAAAAACAGCCAAATGCTAAACAAAGACTCTTTTCTGAATGAAAATGGAAATTCAGTCTCCACATTTAGGGGTAATAGTGTTAAAGCTCCCCTCTCTGGGGCACCTGGCTGGCTCAGTCAGTTGAGCGTAGAACATACTTTAAAAAAAATTAAGAAAAAGAGGCACCTGGCTGCCTCGGTAGGTAGAACATGCGACTCTTGATCTCGGGGTTGTGAGTTTGAGCCCCACGTTGGGTGTAGAGATTTCTTAAAAGTAAATAATAAATAATAAAGGTGCCCTCTATGGAAAGCAGAGCTGAATCTCTGTAGACCAGCATACTTCGGGAGAAAAAATGTCTCTCATGCAAGGCGGAGAGAGAGTACAGAGTCAGTTTGTTCCCAGCCTGGTTCTCTGGACCCAGTTTAGGTCTCGTGTTTAGAGGAGCATCACAAGCACATTGTAAGTCTTTCCAGAAGAGATTTTATGATTCTACGCCTAAGACGAGCTGTTTTGGGGCCCACATGACAAAACTGTGACAGGGTTGGGAAAAGGACAATTCTCTTGGCCTTTTCATTCATTCATTCATTCATTCATTCATTCAACTAATTTATGAAAGCCTACTTTGGACGATGTTCTGTGCTACGTGCTACAGAGATAGAGTAGGGAACCGGATATTCTTGGGGGCTCTCTTCACAGCCCTTACATTCTAATGCTGTACACTATTCTTCTATTGCTGCACAACAAGTCACTTCCTGAAACAACCAACACTTGTTATATCTGGTTCCTGTGCACCAGAAATCTGGTGGTGACCAGATGCCTCTGTCTCAAGTCTGTTGCAAGGCTGCGATCAAGGGGTCCACCAGGTCCACGGTCACATGAAGGCTTGAATTGGGCAGGATCTAATTCTAAGCTCACTCACATAGTTAATGGCCAAGCTTCAAATCCTTCTTAGGTGTTGGTCCCTTGCCACAAGGACCTCTCCATATTAAAAAGATGGCAGCTGGCTTCCCCCAGAGTGAGAGATCGAGAGGAGAAGAGGTAAGAAGAAAGTCACAGTCTTTGTGTGACTTAATCTCAAAAGTAACATCCATCAGTTTTGTGAGATGCAGGCCATTAGAAGCAAGCTCAACCGTTAGGTTGAGCACCACGTGACAAATGGTAGGTTACACCAGGGCAGGCGAGATCTGATGTTCGTGGGGCAGAGGAACCACTCATCACCAGAATCTAGTCAATGCCTAAAAACACGGTGACCGACAAATTTTCTTAAAGCAGGAGCCTCCAGTCCTTGTTTCGAAAGAAAATAGTGTGTTCCCAGCCCTCCCAATACCAATCAATTTCCTCAGCCATCACTAAAGCACTCTTAGATACCTGTGCAACCATCCGCCAGAGATTTCAACATAACGTAAAGCATTTAACACAGTAATTACTTGGGGCACCTGAGTGGCTCAGTCTTTAAGTGTCCGACTTCAGCTCAGGTCATGATCTCACCATTTGTGAGTTTGAGGCCTGGCGTTGGGCTCTGTGCTGACAGCTCAGAGCCTGGGGCCTGCTTCGGATTCTATCTCCCTCTTTCTCTGCCCCTTCCCCACTCATGCGCTGTTTCTCTTTCTCTCTCTCTGTCTCTCTCTCTCTCAAAGAAAAAAACAAAACATTGTAAAATTTTAAAGAAATTTTTAAAGACCTAAAAAAATGAACATGGTTTCCTTGGGGACTGTTATGGGCTCAACTGTGTCCCTCCAAAAAAGATATATTAGGGGCGCCTGGGTGGCTCAGTCAGTTAAGTATCTGACTTTGGCTCAGGTCATGATTTCACAGTTCGTGGGTTCGAGCCCCATGTTGGGCTCTGTATTGACAGCTCAGAACCTGGAGCCTGCTTCAGACTCTGTGTCTCCCTCTCTCTCTGCCCTTCCCCTGCTCATAAGCTGTGTGTCTCTCTCTCAAAAATAAATACATATTTAAAAAAAATTTTAAACAGTAATTACGTAACAACTTAACACTTAATGACCTCATTAGTGGGTATGTTTGCATGTAATAAATATGCCACGGCACCACACGGCATCAGATTACTTATTTTCCTTTTGTGCTGCAACAATCACATCCCTTAATGTAAAGAGTAAAATATTATGTTAAAGATATGTAATTGTTACAAATGACCATTAGCAAAGCGAAATAAACCTAGTCGTAAATTGTTGTAGTGGTGTGCACATATAGGGCCATTATAGAAGGTTTTCAATTCAGAGAGTGAAATTTGGTCCCTTGGTAGATTTTTTCATGTCCATCTAGCAACTTTGACAGTGGGAGGGAGGGTTACCTATACTTAGTTTGTATTTACTATATTTCTAGTGTCTATAATTAGTGTCAGTTAACTTTTAGTTTTTCTCTTTTACAGTTGACAGAGAGACCACTCTGACTCCACTTTTTTCAATAGTTAGGTCTTTTATTCTGACTCTTGGCTTATAATGTTGGCTATAATGTAAGCCCTATTAAAGTTAGTTTTGTTGAATAAATGAAAATACATCCAATGTTTTTGGATTACAAAACTAACTAAAATAAAAATTATTTTAGGGGCGCCTCGGTGGCTCAGTCGGTTGAGCGTCCGACTGTGGCTCAGGTCATGATCTTGCAGTTCATGAGTTCGAGCCTCACGTCAGGCTCTGTGCTGACAGCTCAGAGCCTGGAGCTGCTTCCGATTCTCTGTCTCCCTCTCTCTCTGTTCGTCCCTGACTCATGCTCTGCCTCTCTCTCTCAAAAATAAATAATTTTTTTAAAAAGAACTTCTAAAAATTATTTTAATTCTTCAAAATGAATATATGGGGTGCCCGCATGGCTCAGTTGGTTAAGTGTCCAACTTCAACTTAGGTCATGATCTTGCAGCTCACGGGTTCAATCCCTGCATCAGGCTCTGTGCTGACAGCTCAGAGGCCGGAGCTTGCTCTGGATCCTTGGTCTCCATCTCTCTCTAACCTTTCCCCGCTCACTCTCTGTCTCTCAAAAAATAAAATAAAGCATTAAATACTAATACAAGAAAAACTACAGGAACTTTTATGCAAACATACGTTTATCATAGTGGTTTGGTAACTCTTTTAACTGATATAGGACACCCACGAGCTATAAAGAAAAATTTAAACTTTTTACTATATGACTTTTTTTCTTTTTTCAACATTTCTATAGAAAAAAAATACCATAAAGAAGGGCAAATGATACAGTAAGAAAGAAAACTTATGATACATATACCAGATAATTCAATATCTGTAAGACTCAAATAACTCCTTCAAACTGATAAGACAAGGACACCTCAGTGGCTCAGTCAGTTTAGCATCTGACTTTGGCTCGGGTTATGATCTCACTGCTTGTGAGTTCAAGCCCTGCTTCAGGCTCTATGCTGACAGTGCAGATCCTGGAGCCCAGAGCCTTCTCCGGACTCTGTCTCCCTCTCTCTCTGCCTTACTCCCCGCCCCCTCGTGCTGTCTCTGTCTCTCTCTCAAAAATAAACATCTAAAAAGTTGCTTTTAAAAACTAATAAGACAAAAAAACTCAGTGGGTAAATTAACAAAGAAAATGAAGTAGAAATCCAAAGGTAACTAAACAATGGCAGTTTGAGAAACACAAATTAAAAACAAAATAATGAGGTATTTCTCGCCTGTGAGATTGGCAAATATTAAAGTACCAACACTTACTGCTGGCAGGGCGGGGAAGGAAGAGTGTACTTTCATAAAACTGCTTACGTTAATGGGACTATTTACAGCCTTTTGGGAAAGCAATCTGGGAATATCTATAAAAATTAAAACTACACATGCCTTTTGTCCCAGAAATTCCACAGCTGTGACTCTATCCCAAAGAAATATAAATACCAGTTTAAGAAGGCTTACACAAATATATACACAATGATGTCAAAGCAGAAAGAATGCCCTTCCTCAGAGATGTAAGTGAATAAATTATATGTCCATACCATAAAATATTGTGCAGATATTAAAAGGAATTAATTAGATCTTCCCAGTAAGGTTGGAGAGATTTCACTGTTGAGCAAGAAACCTAAGAGGCAAAAATATATATATATATATATCACATGATACTTCTTTAAAAATGAATAACAGTTTTTGGGGCGCCTGGGTGGCTCAGTCAGTTAATCGTCTGGCTTCGGCTTAGGTCATGATCTCACAGTTTGTGAGTTCGAGCCCTGCCTTGGGTTCTGTGCTGACAGCTCAGAGCCTGGAGCCTGCTTCCGATTCTGTGTCTCCCTCTGTCTCTGCCCCTCCCCCTCTCATGCTCTGTCTCTCTCTCTCTCTCTCTCTCTAAAAAATAAATATTCAAAAAGACTTATAAAAAATAAATAAAAATGAATAATGGTTTCTAATCCTCTATATGTTTTACTTTTTTCCTTATAGTTTTCTGTATTTTATTTTTGCACTTTATGAATAAACATGTGTTAGGTATCTAATTAGAAAAAGAATCCGTCTATTTTCAGTGAATGAATGACAGCTGAGAAGAAGAAAGTAGGGCTCGGTTGTTGAACAGCTACACATACATGCATATGACAACAGCTAGACACAACAATGTAAAAGCTACTACAGTAGTCTCTGGGTGCTAGGTGACTATCTGGGCTGGGATCATGGCTCATAAAAAACAAGAAAGGAGGGGATGTATTTAAACATTATTTCAGGGGCGCCTGGGTGGCTCAGTGGGTTAAGCGTCCGTCTTTGGCTCAGGTCACGGTTCGTGGATTCGAACCCCGTGTCACGCTCTGTGCTGACCACTTAGAGCCTGGAGCCTGCTTCAGATTCTGTGTCTCCCTCTCTCTCTGACCCTCCTCTGTTCGTGCTGTCTCTCTCTGTCTCTCAAAAATAAATAAAAAACATAAAAAAGTTTTTTAAATAAAAGTTATTTCAGATAAGGGATTGAGAAGGCTTAGCAATTTACCACCTCAAAGCTTTAGTATGTGTGTTGCCGAAGCGAGCACACCACTTCAAAGCTTTAAACCTGCAGCATCCAGGGGAGGGTTTGGTTTTATTCCCAGCTGTATGATTAACAAATAAAGGTAGGATGGGGGCGCCTGGCTGGCTCAGTCGGTTGAGCGTCTGACTTCGGCTCAGGTCACGATCTCACAGCTCATGAGGTTGAGCCCCGTGTCAGGCTCTGTGCCGACAGCTCAAAGCCTGGAGCCTGCTTCTGATTCTGTGTCTCCCTCTCTCTCTCTGCCTCTCCCCTACTCATGCTCTCTCTCTCTCTCTCTCAGAAATAAATAAAAAACATTTTAAAAAATTTTAAATACTAATAAAAAATAAAGGTAGGATTAACACATAAAACTGTCTATACTTAAGGTATACGACTTGATGTTTTCACATACATATACACTATGAAATGACCACTATAGTCAAGCTGAATAATATACCCACCACTTCACATAGCTACATGTTCTTTTATTTTCTTCTTTTGTGTATGTGGTAAGAACACTTAAGATCTACCTTCTTTTTTTTTAAGTTTATTTTTGAGAGAGACAGAGACAATATGAGTGAGGAAGGGGCAAAGAGAAAGGGAGAGAAAGAATCCCAAACAGGCTCTCACTGTCAGCACAGAGCCCCATGCGGGGCTCGAACCCACAAAACTGTAAGATCATGACCTGAACCGAAACCAAGAGTCAGACGCTTAACTGACTAAGCCACTCAGGTGCCCCCAAGATGTACCTTCTTAACAAACGTCAAGTATACAATATACTATAGTTAACTAAAGTCACCATGCAGTTCATGAGCTCTCCAGGACTCATTCATCTTGCATTACTGAACCCTTGTACCCTCTGACCAACATCTCCCCACGAACAGTGCGGAGAAATTCTCTAGTTGTGTGAGTCTGTGGAACCTTTGTCACTGGTACTGAAGTTTCTGCCTCCTCTAATACTTGGTAAATTTGTTCCCATCAGCAAAGTGGGCAGGCTTAGATTATTTTTCCTTTCAGTAACAACCTCAACAGTCCTTAGTCAGACATATTTCCTTCGCTCAAAGGAGAAAAAGGGGAAGTTTTTGTTTTTGTTAAGTGGGGTAGGGAACTACTGCAGTAGACTTTGTTTTGGGGTCATTTCTATCAATTAAGCCAATGAACAAGTCCTAATTAGTTCGCTACTCATGTGTACATACATGAATGTATTGCGTGTGTAGATATTTGCATTTTTTTTAATTTTTTAAACATTTATTCATTTTTGAAAGAGAGCATGAGCAGGGGAGGGGTGGAGGGAGGGGGAGACACAGAATTCGAAGCAGGCTCCAGGCTCTGAGCTGTCAGCACGGAGCCCAACGTGGGACTCAAACCCACAAACTGCGAGATCATGACCTGAGCTGAAGTCGGACCCCCAACCACCCGAGCCACCCAGGCACCCCAGATAGTTGCTTTCTCTATCATCTTATGCGGTACCTATCTATTTACGTAAACCACTGCTTATTCAAGAAAGGATTTTAAGTGGTTATGAAATATACAACATTTTGTGCTTTCAAGAGAGCTACTTGTTGACAAATAAGTTCTTTCAGCCTCTCCTTTCAGGCCATGTCTCTGGCTATAAGGACCAGGAAACAGCACCATCAATCTGGTGACTTGGGCTAACTGAAGGGCTAGCGAGAGTCTTCTGAGAATCACTGCCATCTATCACTGTACAAATGACTGTGACGATGGCCAGACAGCCCAAATCCCTGTGCTGCATCCACGATAAATGCTCGCTGAATTGGGTGTTCACGTAGGCAGACACGGGGCAACTCCTACTGCAGAAGCAGGTCTAAAAGGAGAGAACCGTCATCCCTCAAGTGCTCCAAAGTCAAGCAGTCACGTTCATAGCTGGAAGGAGGCCCTGCCTACCCCAATCCTGTCAATCTCCTTTGTCTTCCACCTAGCATGGCTCTCCACAACCCCACCGGCCCCTGCTTCTTTCTCATGAGGGCAGCTTGACTGAGTGGCCCAGAGAGGCTTGAGTTCAAAGCCTAACTTACAATGACCGGGTTTATGGCCTTAGTGGAGAATCACCGTGGGGTAAGTACACAGTACTTGGCTTTGTCTGATTAGTGTTAATTCACTCCCTTCCCCCGTCTTTGCCTTGAGAAATCCTAGTTATTCTTCAAGGCCCATCAAACCCGTCACCTCCTTTATGAAACCTTCCCTCACCTGTTTACAGGTTTAGTTCATCGCTTCCTCCTCTGTACGTCCATAGCACTTCGGATCAGAACTTGGGATTACTTCTCACATTAAATAGACTTCACAGCTGTCTCAATAGATCAGAGGCTTGAGGGGGGCCATATCTATATAACATTCATATTAATATGCCCCTGCATCTTGTAACTATGCCAGTCCCTGGCATAAAAGAGATGCTTAGTAAATATTTTGCCAGACGAGTGTTTAGCAAAGAAACAGTATCAGTTCAATATGTCCAGTGAGCCTGGGGCCATGACCAAGCTGTGTGTCACACGGTGGAGTTTTGAGATGCCCATGTCACTGCTCATCTGCAGAGTTCTCAAAGAAGGTAAAATAAACCAGTTGGCAAAAGGGGAGCCAGTGTGTCTTACTTGATTTCGACCTTCAAAAGGTCTTTGACAACGAGGCACAATTCCAAGGGAAACATCTCCTGTATCTTTGCTCCCACCACCTTCAGGAACACTTTTTGGATTCCTCCAACCTCAGGAGGCTCCTCCCTGCTCTGAATGGCAAGGGCACTTTGCCTGTCCTCTCTTGTGACCCACGGCATCATTTTCTTTGCTTATATTCAAGTGTCTGTCCCCCCACCAGGCAGAGAGCAAGAGCCAGGAACTGGATCTTACTTCCGGTGTCCCTGCAGCACCTAGCGTGGGGCTGTGCACACAACAGGCTTGTGATATGCAATCAACAAATGGATGATACAGACAAGCGCCCTGCTGAGAAGGAGAGACTGCACGGAAAAGCCCTGCTATCCTGGGCAGGAGGGAATCTGTTAGGAACACGGGTATCAGAACAAGAAAAGAAGGAAGGAACACACTTTTGTCGCGTATGCCCTCCTCAGGCATTTTCATACGCAGAAAGGAAAAATTGATCTACATGTCTGTTTTGTGCTAGACTCAGTGCTGCGTATTTTGATATACATTGTCTCATCTGGTTCTCCCCCCAGCAAAGAGGAGCAGCCTTGCCTCTCCTCAGTTTTTTCTCTTTCAACAGATGTGTATATTCAGCACCCTCTGTTATTTTAGACCCACAGCTAAGGAAAAGGCACGGAACCAGAGGATCATAAGATGGCTGGGAAGGATATCCATGTAAACAGACTATCCTAATACAGAGCAATAAGAAAATATTTTATAAAAGGCCTTTGAGGGCACCTGGCTGGCTCAGTCAGAAGAGCATCGACTCTTGATCTCGGGGTTGTGAGTGCAAGCCTTACGTTGGGTGTAGAGATTACTCAAAAATAAAATTTTTTAAATAAAAAAATACCTTTGAGAAGGTTCCACGCTTATGAAATGTTTTTAAACCCGTTATATTTATAGTATCATGACTTTAAAAAAAATTTAATGGTTATTTATTTTTGAGAGAGAAAGAGAACACAAGAGGGAGAGAGAGAGAACACAAGAGGGAGACAGACTCTGAAGCAGACTCCAGGCTCTAAACTATCAGCCCAGAGCCCGATGTGGGGCTCAAACTCACAAACTGCAAGATCATGACCTGAGCCGAAGTCTGAAGCTTAACCGACTGAGCCACCCAGGAGCCTGATGACAACATTTAAAAGTCCAGTCACCCTTTTTGAAACCCTATCCTTCCTCCATTACCTTTATTCTCAGCTAATGAGCTAGTCTCTTGAGTATGATGCTAAAAGACCATCCTGTATGAGCAGTGTAGTTGCCTTAAATCCCCTTTAGAGCCTGGCCTGAGATAATCTGAGGGTCATAAATTGAAAGCGTACATAAGGCCAAGCAGGCCACTGAAAAGTGCCAGGATGGGTTCGTGGTGGACTGGAGAGCAAGCACTACGTCTAAAGGGAGCAGTAGCTACTCAGTTCCAGCCGCCCATGACCGTGAACGCATGGGGTCCAGCGCAGCCAGAGCTTTTGAATTCTCAAGAGAAATGAGAATTTTGGTTTTTCAAAATGTAAAATCTCCTGGTTTATTAAGTTATTTATTGCTTAATGAGAGAGAGAGAGAGAGAGAGAGAGAGAGCGAGCGAGCATGAGTGGGCAGGGGGACAGAGGGAAAAACACTCAGTGCAGAGCCCCACGCAGGGCTCAATCCCACAGCCCTGGGATCACAACCTGAGCCGAAATCGAGACTTGGACACTCAGTCGACTGAGCTACACAAGTGCCCCATCCCGTATTTTTAAGTTTGTGGGCACGTTTTTGTTTCTGTTTTTAGTAATCTCTACATCCAATGTGGGGCTCAAACTCATAACCCTGACATCAAAAGTCCCATGCTGGGGCGCCTGGGTGGCTCAGTGAGTTAAGAGTCTACCTCTTGATTTTGGCTCAGGTCATGATCTCACAGTTTGTGAGTTTGAGCCCTGCATCAGGCTCTACGCTGACAGCATGGAACATGCTTGGGATTCTCTGTCTTTCTCTGCCTCCCTCTTTCTCTGCCCCTTCCCTGCTCTTGCTCTCTGTCTCTCTCTCTCTCTCTCAAAAATAAATAAACATTTGGAGGAAAAAAGAGTCCCAAGCTTTTCCATTTGAGCCATCCATGTGTCCCTAAATCTCCTGGGTTGTTAACTGTTGACTCAAAATGCTTAGAATGTTTTATAGGCCAAGAAACCCCACAAATACAGTACTGGCTTGTGTTCTTTAATACAAGCAAAGTGACACAAAAAAATTTAACTGTCCTGGGGCTCCTAGGTGGCCCCATGAGTTGAATGCCTGACTCTTGATTTTGGCTCAGGTCATTATCTTATTATGATCATGAGATTAAGCCCCCCATTGGGCTCCAGTGCTAGGCATAGAGCCTGCTTGGGATTCCTTCTCTCTCTCTCTCTCTCTGAAATGAAAAAACAAATGAACTGTTCTGGACTTGAGGTCCATGCTCCACACCTGCTGAAGCTGTCCAGGACTCTACACATGAAAGCACTGCGTCAGTGACTTCCGGTGAGACAAATGCAGGGCCTCTTCCCGCCTTGACCTCTACAGCACTTAGCCCGTGCTGTCCTTGGTCCCTGGTTACTGCTGCTTCAGCGGGGCCAAGTTGGAATCTCTGTCTCCGCAGCGACTGCCTTATAATGAAACACCTTGTCGTGTCCTGGATGGGAAACCAGGTGGTTCTTCCACATTTCCCAATTGGCCTTCCTGTGATGCGCTTGAGCATCTTGAATCCTTTTTCAATGTTGCGTTCTCAAACACAATGCAGACTTGATCATGATGGGTCCCTACTTCAAACCCTTCACGACTCTCCTGCACTTTTCCAGCACAGTGTCCAAGGCCCTTCATGATCCAGCCTCTGCTTATCTCTTCTGTGAGATCATGACATGAGCTGAAATCAAGAGTCAGACACTTAACCAACGGAGCCACCCAGGTGACCCCCCAATCCCTTTTCTGGAGTCAACTAAGCCATTGTCACTCTATAAATGCCATGCCCTCCTGTGCCCCAGTGCCTTGGCCCGACTGCTTCCTCTGCCTGGAAGAATCCATTCCCAGCCCCCTCGTCCAAGGACACAACAACCAGTCCTGTCACCCTCAGGTCAGACGGCAGTCTTCCCTGAAGCAGCCCCACCTCGACCCCCACTACACTGGGTGCTCCTCTGGCACCCTTTGGGAAGCCTGACAGTTCATGAACCTGGAGCCTGCTTCAGATTCTGTGTCTCCCTCTCTCTGCCCCTGCCCTGCTCATGCTCTGTCTCTCTGTCTCTCAAAAATAAATATTAAAGGGGCGCCTGGGTGGCTCAGTCAGTTGGGCGTCCGACTTCGGCTCAGGTCATGATCTCACGGTCTGTGGGCTCAAGCCCTGCGTCAGGCTTTGTGCTGACAGCTCGGAACCTGGAGCCTGCTTCGGATTCTGTGAACAGATCACTTACCTCGCTACTGTAATTGTTTCGTTCCTCTGCTAAACTGTAAGTTCCTAAAAAGTAAGAACTTACTTTTAAACTCGGCATCCTCAAGGCCTAGTGCTACTGTACGACACAGAGCTAACACTCAGGGTCTGCCAGATGCCTGTGCTGATGAACGTGAGTCCCAGTACAAACAGAGCTCCCTTCCCAGAGCAGCTTGGCTTCAGACCCAACACGAGAGGACCTGCAGGGCTTCGACAAGAAGAAAAGCATAAAAAACCCAGAATGGTCCAGAATAGCAACAACCTCTAAACCATACAGAGTTCAAGGTTGCCCCGAATTCCTTAGTGCAGAGGCTACTGGAAATTAATATTAGAACCCACCAATACAGGAACTGTGGTTTGATGTAGATAATTATGCTTCAGTTTAAATGACACTAAACTCTAGATAATCCTTGGCTACATGGAGTCATTTCAGCTAAGACTTTCTGTTGTCTGCAAGTATAGTTAACTGGACTACATGGCACCCACCTGACAAATCCAGTTAAGATTTTGGTGCCCAGGGGCGCCAGGGTGGCTCCAGTCAGTTAAGTGTCTGACTCTTGGTTTTGCCTCAGGTCATGATCTCACAGTTTGTGAGTTCAAACCCCTCATCGGGCTCTGTGAGTGCAGAGCCTGCTTGGGATTCTGTCTCTCTCTCTCTCTCCCCTGCTCTCTTTCTCTCTCTTTCCATATAGATTAATAAACTTTAAAAAAGAAAAAGACTTTGGTGCTGAGAATGGGAAGGCCAGAGGAGGAACAGATTTTCCCAACTGGGGCCTCAAAGAGGCTTATTTCTGCTTGGGAGTGTTACCAGGACCACGTTCACGGTCATTAACGCATTTGCTCCTCATAGCTGCACCAAGCACAAAGTAAAGGAGATATTACACATATTATCCTTGTTTCCACAATAAGGAAACAAAAACTGTGAGGCAATCTGACTAGATATTTTCACTCCTGCTTGGGGCCCGCAAAACCCAAGCCTAATGGCAGCCTCGGCAACACTGCTGCACCTGCTTTAAGCCAGCCCATCCCACAGTAATCCCCAGATTCTGGAGCAAAAAGGCCTCAGAAATTATCTGGCTCAAGCGTCCGGGTTTCACAGAACTCAAGTTTCCAGAGCCTCCGTCAGCCTGCGGGACAAAGAGCAAAGGGGGGCTGTGGGAGGCCAGCTCCTTAAATCCCTTGGTTTCCCCACAGGGGCCCTGGGGGCATCGCGTGCACCTGCTGGCGGAGCACCAGCTCCTCGCCAGTTGCCTGCATCACGTGCTCCGGGCTCAAGCCTCCATGTATTCAGATAACAGAAAGTGACAGTGACGCCCAGAGCAGTGATGTGACTTGCCTACGACTCCCAGGGTGTGAGGGGCAGATCTAGGACCTGACACCAGTGTTTGGCCTGCCGGTGCAGAGTTCTGGCTACGACGCGGGCTGTCTCCCGAAAGGGAACAGGCACCGGGGACATGTACAGCACCATCGTATTCCATTAATTGCTTTTGTTGCTGCTGCTTTGAATATCAAATACCCAAAGATGCCAGTCTCTGTCAAGAGTGTCAAGTGGAATCTCAACATCCTTAGAGCGTGGACAATTCTGAAATCAGAAGGACCGTGTAAAATAAGAAGTAAAAGTACAACCAGAAACCTAAAGATGAAAATTAAAGGCCATGCACTGCTCTGGAAAGAGGGCGTTAGACAAACCACAAACTAATGTATCAGCAAAACCACTTCTCCTAATTCCAGCCCCGGCAACGACTTGCAACAGAAACGCTGCACACGACGCTCCCGTGGAGCGCTCGGGTGAGCGCTCGGCCAGGCTCGTGGAAAGGGCAGGCCAAGAAGCCACAAGCTGTTAACCTGAAGGGAGCGAGGGACTACATCCCGAAGCAGTAAGTGACAGAGCCCTCAGTCGGTCTGGAGAGATTAACTGTGTCCTCATTAATTTCTCTTTGTTATAGTCCAGTAAGCATTGTCAAGGGTTTTAAAGTAGGTGGTGACAGAGGCACAGGGCCCTGCCTGCCACAGAGATCAGGTGTCCGGGCGGTGTCTCAGGAAGAGACGGTAGCACAGGGCTATTGGATAGATAACTTATAAAGCCTGTAAGGGTGTCCTGCTAGCTCAGTTGGAATAGTGTGTGACTCTTGATCTTGGGATTGTGGGTTTGAGCCCCACGCTGGGTGTAGACATTACTAAAAATAAATAAATAAATAAATGAACTTTTAACAACAACTGTGTGCGTGTGTCTGTGTGTGTGTGTGTGTGTAATCATCTATAGGCATTTTACCTATAAAATATCCATTAAATAGCTTTGTAGGGCCTAGCTCACAGTAGCCACTAAATTAAGGTAACACAGAAGCGCCTGGGTGGCTTGGTCAGTTAAGCATCCGGCTCTTGATTTCTGCTCAGGTTATGATCTTATGTTCGTGGGTTCGAACCCCACGTCGAGATCTGCACTGACAGTGCAGAGCCTGCTTGGGATTCTCTCTTTCTCTCTCTCCCCCGCCTCCTTTGCCCCTCCTTCTCTCTGTCAGAATAAATAAATAAACTGAAAAAAATAAAGTTAACACAACATTAATAATAGTCAATACTTACTGAGCACTTTTCATATGTTATCTGCTTTAATCCAATAGTCCCATGCAGTATGCACCACCACTGGTCTCCTCCTACTGGCACCGAAAGGCCAAATGACTTGCCCAGAGTCAAACAGCTAGTAGCTCAATTGAAGCCTCACCCGCTGGCTCCAAAGCTGAAGCTTTTTTTTTTTTTAATATTTATTTATTTATTTTGAGAGAGACAGAATGCAAGCAAGGGAGGAACAGAGAGAGAGGGAGACACAGAATCTGAAGCACGCTCCAGGCTCTGAGCTATCAGCACAGAGCCTAGTGCAGGGCTTGAACTCACGAACCATGAGTTCATGACCTGAGTCAAAGTTGGACGCCTAACCTGACTGAGCCACCCAGGCGCCCCTCCTTTGTTTTTCTAATAGTATAGCATCCAGGGACACCTGGCTGGCTAAGTCAGTAGAGCACGTGACTCTTGATGTTGGGATAGTGAATTCAAGCACCATGTTGGGTATAGAGCCTACTTAAAAAAAAATAGTATAGCTTCCATTTATTGAGCACATACTATATGCCAGGCAGTATTCTAGGTCCAGCAGTATTTCATCTAACTCTCCCAAAGGCCCAGTGAGGTGTGTACAAGTTACAAATGAGGACACTGAGGCCCAGAGTGGTAGAGGAACCAATTGATCAGGCTTCCCTGAGAGCAACATGAGAGATTACAGTCACAGTTGATACCACCGGCCAATAGTGAGCCGATGAAGGTTTAACAACCAGATCTCCGGCCAGAACAGAAGGGCCCTCTGCTGCAGACAGGCAAGATGGAGGAAGCACACCCCACCGCCTCTCCCACTTCATGCAACTATAAAACTGGGGCCATTCATGGAGCAGCTCTTTGAAGATGCTGACAAGTAAAATGGTGACAGGCAGATGGAAGAAGAAAACCAGCATCCAAAGTATCACCATATCGGGGCGCCTGGGTGGCTCAGTCAGTTAAGCATCTGACTTCAGCTCAGGTCACAATCTCATGGTTCGTGAGTTCGAGGCGTTGGTGAGTTCAGCCCCGCATTGGGCTCTGTGCTGATGGCTCAGGGCCTGGAGCCTGCTTCGGTTTCTGTGTCTCCCTCTCTCTCTGACCCTACCCTCTTGTGCTCTCTTTCTGTCTGTCTCAAAAATAAACATTAAATTTTTTAAAAAGTATCACAAAATCAGTAAATCAGGGGTGAGTTTACCATTTTCCCCCTGCGGTTTTCCCCAGCCTAAACACAACACAGCCTAAACAAAACCCAAAAGTGGTCATCGGCACGAATGGAGAAAGCTCCAGAGAAACACTCCAGTCCCAGGACCAGGAGAAGAAACTCCTCATGGTCAGAAAGGTTTTCTTCTATTTCCTTCCGGTCTCTCATGGCTCAGATAATAAGCAACTCAGTGGCGGTGGTGGCAGAGGAGGCTGTAGGGGCCACAACCTTCCTTTGTGATCAGCGGAGCTGTGGTCCCTACAGGGCTGGGGCTCTTTTGTTGGTGTGTGTCCTTCTGCCTGCCCGCTGCTCGGCCCTGGAAGTGGGAACAGGCACAGAAGGACAAAGCAGAATGAGGGAACCAAAATCCCTGCTTTCTGGCTGGAGGACCGAAAACAGGGGAGGAGCCCAGAGAGCTGTAAAGTATTGAGGAGATCGCAGAGAGAGAGGACAACTCAGGAAAATGACCACATAAGGTCGCTTACGAACTCCTGGACTCACCTCCAATCTGATCCATTTCACCCTGAACCTAATGACGATGACCAAAACTTTGGGAACAGAACTGCAAGAGAGATCGCTGTCCAGGTCCTCTACTGACTGCTGGGTGGCACATAATTGGGATGGAGCCAACAGCAACGTAAAGAAAATCGAACTAAAATTGGAACTATTGCTCCCAGAGGTAGGTTACAAATTGCAGCCCAAACCTAACCAGGTTTGATTGTCTGCTAAATATTAGCATCTTTTATAGGGCTTAACACCTAGCGTCTTATATAACACAATAGTCAAGATGTCCAAGATGCAATCCAAATAATATTCGGCACCAGCAAAGTCTCCATTCACATAAGAATAGTCAACCAACAGATGCCAATGTCAAAATGACACAGATGTTGTAATCATCCAACAATAATTTTAAAACAGCTATTGTAAAAGTGCTCCAGCAAGCACTCATAAACATTCTCAAAACAACTTGAAAAATGTAAAGTTTCAAAAAAGGAACAGAAAACATAAAGACATGTAAAGTGTCAAAATTGAAAAATACAATAACCAAAATTAAAAACTCATTCTATGGGGTCAATAGCAGATCGGAGATGACAGAGGAAGGAGATAATAAACTTCAGATGCATAGAAATTCTCCATTCTGAACAAGAGGAAAAAAAAGATTGCAAAAATAAACACCCCTGATTAGGAAAGTTTGACAATTTCTTTTTTTTTTTTAAGTTTATTTGAGAGAGAGAGAAAATGAGTTAGGGGGGAGGGCAAAGAGAGAGGGAAACAGGGGATCCAAAGCGGGCTCCACACTGACAGCAAAGAGCCCAATGAGGGACTCGAACCAACGAACCATGAGATGATGGCCCGAGCCGAAGTTGAACGCTTAACTGACTGAGCCACCCAGGCGCCCCAAGAGTTTGCCAATTTCCACAATGAAAATACTTCTATCCTCCTGGTCAACATCAAGGTTCCAACAGGACATCACGGAACGCCAGCTACAAAGAGATGCACATAACTGGCTCTTACCCACAAATATCTCTCAACCCGCACTCCCAAGCTCCTCCCAGCACGCTGGTCTCCTCAGCCTAATTTGAAATGGGTAAGTCTGTGCAGAGCCATACAATGAGACTGCCAGGGGCCAGTCCCTCCGGCTATTAGAGAGGCCCGGAGGTGTGAGACAGTTCCCCAGGAGGGAAACTAGGTACATGAGCCCCCGTAAAACCAACACAGTATTTCCCAAACTAACACCCCAAGGGCTGCCACAAATAATGTGGAGAAAACCTAACCTAATTGAGCAAGTCCGGGGAACTTGGAGTGCAAAACCTGGGCTTGGACTTGCTCTCTGCATGCCCTATTTTCATTTTTGAACTACTTACCAAAAGCCACTGGAGCCTTCTGAATACGGCCCCGGGTTAGGATTACGCACCACCCTCAAGAAAGGCTGAAAAGCAAGCTGGGCAGAAAGTTTCAAGGACCATGATCCCATTCGGCAGAGGTGCTGCTTATTTGACAAGGAGCAATTTTAGGGCAGGGCTGGTTCTGGGAGTCCTAAGCAAGGTTCCACCACATCTAAGATTCCTCAAATGGCTCAAGACTCTGGACCCCCAAAGCCACTAACATTCCACAAAGGCCCCTTCTAACCTAACAGTCTTATGTGCACACATTAAGATGCAAGTTTCGAGAGAATCCATGGCTTTCTCAAGGCCACACAACTGCAGGAACAAAAAGGGCGGTCTCCTGATCCCTGGTCCCGTGCATTCTGCTTGACCTCACACTTCCTCTTCCACTTCCTGCCCCGAACAAGTTTTATCTGGCCAGTGGTAACAGAGATGAAAACCACTTCGTGTGCTTCGAGCAGAATTAACAACACGAGCGAGGAGGGCAGTCACGGTACAAGAGTTCAAGCGGGTGGTGCTGTTGTTAAGTGAGCCGGAGAATGGAAACTCCTAATGACTCGGGGGTCAGGATGGTCCGCTCTAAGAAATTAGCAGGCACGCCGCTTTGAGAAGCCCTAGGGCTGCAGCTGCGGCGTTATTACGGCGCTGTGGGGAGAGCTCGGTGCCCAAGGTGGCGAACAGGGCCCGGGTGCTCCCTGCCCCCGCCCCGCCTCCGCGACGCACACTGCCAAGTCCCGCCTATTGTTTGACAAGGCAGCTGTGTGCGTGCCTGTTAATTACACTGTGGGGCGCCGAAGTGCAGCGTCAGGCAGCTGCCTGGAATATCAAATGGCTGCTAGTGGGCCAGGCCGGCGAGAAGGGTGAGAAGGGTTCTCTTCGGAAAGGTCCCCACTGCAGCTGACTTCCCCTCCCCCCCTTCCCCCTTCCTCCGCCAACGCGGCCCCCTTTAAAGTCCCATTATGAAGGCTGCAGTGTGTATTTTCACAGTTAGGTTAGAATCCATAATGGAACTGGTGTCGCTGATCTTTCTGACATGCCGGGATGGGATGAATGTAAATGTTACCCTCCATTGCTACGTCTCCTAATGGTAGTATCCCCTTCAACACACCCTTTGAATTAATGTATTTAGCCCCGTCTGATTAGAATGAGTTGCAAGTATTAAAGCGGCTTCCAAAATAATGACAGTTTATGCTTACATGAGGCTCCCTATTGTGACAGGCGACTTATGTGGATTAATTCATTTACTCCTCTCAACAACCCCAGGTAAGTGCTTTTATTACTACTGTTTTACAAATAAGAAAACTGAGGGGGCACCTGGCTGACTCAGCCCGTTGAGCATCTGACTTCGCTTAGGTAATGATTTCACAGTTTGTGAGTTCGAGCCCCGTGTCAGGCTCTGTGTGGACAGCTGTGTCTCCCTCCCTCTCTGCCCCTCCCCTGCTCATGCTCTGTCTCTCTCTCTAAAATAAATAAACATTTAAAAAAATAAGGAAACTGAGACTTTAAGGTTAAATAATTTGTCCAATATAACACAACCAGTACATAACAGATCTGATATTCAAATCTTGGCAATGTGGCATCTCCATGCTTTTAATTCCTCAAACAAATCTAATGGTCCAGGACCACATTTGATATTTATCCAGCATCTGGAATGTGCACATATTGGTTCTTTTGTTTGACTTGCTGCCTTTGGAGTCGACACAATAAGCATTTTTTGCGCTCAGTACAAAGAACGAAAACTCACTTCCAAATGGGGTGACTGCATAAGGCATCGTGAAAGAGGCAGGTTTCGGGGTGCCTGGGTAGCTCATTAGGTTAGCGTCTCACTTCGGCTCTGGTCATGATCTCACGGTTTGTGAGTTTGAGCCCCACATCGGGCTCTGTGCTATCATCACAGAGTGTCTGGATTCTCTGACCACCCCCAACTCCATCCCCTCTCTCTCAAAAATAAATAAATAGTTAAAAAAAAATAAAGACAGGTTTTGAATTGGATCTTGAAAGATAGGTTCAGTGTTAACCTATCAGAGATTATGGGGGTCACAGGGCAAAAGGGCGTGGGTCCGTATCACAAGGAGATTTAGCCCCAATGTGAATGATGGACTGTTACATTGGTGAAGGGAGGAGGAGGAAGAGAAAGAGGAGGAGGAGGGGGGGAGGGGGAGGGAGAGGGGAAGAAAGGAGAAGAAAAGATAAGGTACACATTTGTGTTCATGTGTGTTCTTGTATGTGTATGAAGTTAACTGGAGAAGTTGATGGTCATTATTCATGATTGGTTTCCAACCCTCCCACCCTTTGCTGCTACATTCACAGTTTCCTGCAAGATAAAATTCAAGTGATCATAATTTATTACTTGTGTTCCTCTAGAAACAAGATTAACCTTCTTATAGAATTCTTTCTTTTGTGGGGGAGAGGGGAAGAGGGAGAAGGAGAGAGAGAATCTCAGGCAGGTTCCACGCCTAGCACAGAGCTTGGGGCTAGACATGGGGCTTGATCCTGCGACCCTGGGATCATGACCCGAGCTGAAATCAAGAGTCAGACACTTAACCGACTGAGCCACCCAGATGCACCAAAACTTCCTATAGAATTCTAATGACGGATTCCGTGTTCCGGCTTACAGAGCTTCCTGAGATGCAGCCACAGTAGTATATTTTCCACCACTGTGCCCATTTTTATTTTCCACCATTTTGAAGCTTACCTCCTGTTGATACTCCCACCTCTTCTTTTATTTTCCTTTTCAAAAAACTGAAGTATAGGGGTGCCTGGCTGGCTCAGCTGGTAGAGCATGTGACTCTTGATCTCAGGGTCGTGGGTTTGAATCCCACGTTGGGGATAGAATTTACTGACCAAAAATAGAATAGAACAAAATCAGTATATAGAGCACATTCGTCACCCCTCAAATTTCCTTCATGCTGCCCCCCTTTGCGGAGAACCCGTCCCCGGTCCCACAGCTCCTGAAAACCACTGATCTTTTTTCTGTCTCTATCGTTTCACCTTTTCCAGAATGTCACATAAATAGAATTGTAGCAGTATATGGCCATTTGAACCTGACTTCTTTCACTTAGCATAAGGCATTGGAGTTTCATGCATATTATTATGTGAATCAAGTGTTTGTTGCTTTTTATTGCTGAGGAGTATTCCGTTTTATCACTGGACCACATTATTTTTAACCATTCAGCAGTTGCAGGATATGTGGATTGTTTCCAGTTTTCAGCAATTATGAATACAGCCACTATAAACGTCTGTGTCCAGGTTTTTGTGAGAACAGAAGTTTTCATTTCACTTCAATAAACACTGATCTGATAAAAGGCTAATACACGGAATATAGAAAGAACTCCGAAAACCCAATTTTTAAAAAGGGAAAAACATTTGAATAAACCCTTCACCACAACAGATAAACACATGGCAAATAAACATGTGAAAAGATGCCCAATATCACACATTAGAGAAATGCAACTTAAAACCCAAATGACATTCCATTATGCATCTATTAGGTTATTAGAATGTTTAAAAACTGACGATACCAAGTGCTGAGGACAATGCAGAGCAACAGAAACTCACAAACACTGCTGATGGGAATGCAAAATGGTACAGTCACTTTGAACGATTATTGAGTAGTTTCTTAACAAGTTAAACATAAATCTACCATATAATCCAGCAATCCGATGCTTGGGTATTTACTCAAGTGTTTGTCATTAAGGATGGAATTTTTTTTAGTTTATTTATTTTTGAAAGAGAGAGAGAAAGACAGAGAGGGAGGGAGGGAGGGTGAGGGGCAGAGAGAGAGGGAGACGCAGAATCTGAAGCAGGCTCCAGGCTCTGCGCTGTCAGCAGAAAGCCCGATGCGGGGCTCAAACCCATGAAACTCGAGATCATGACATGAACCAAAACTGGATCCTTAACCAACTGAGCCACTCAGCTGCCTCAAGGACGGAATTTTCTTTTTCTGCCTTCTGAATCAGACTAGTAATGTAATCTACTTATTTTCTGATGAGTCAAGGTTAGCATTATAAGCACTGTTGGATTATACGAGGATTCTGCTTTCATGTCTACCTTCCCCCCAAAAGCTGAATGTCTATCCTGTGCTACTTTCTGGGCTCTGTGCTAGGAATACATATACAGAGGCAAGACTGTTTCTATTCTTTTTTTGTTTTTTCGAATAGACATACCTTTTTAGTGAAAGTATAATTAACATACAATGTTGTATTCATTTCAGGTGTACAACACAGTGAGTCAACAATTCTATACATTACTCCGTGCTCACCATGGAAAGGATAGTCGCCATCCGCCATCTCAGTGTCATTCCAAGTTTGACTACATTCCCTGTGCTGTACTTTTCATCTTTGCAACTGCTTATATTGTATAACTGGAAGTTTCTGCCTCTTAATCCCCTTTATGTATTTCACCCATGCCCTCCACCCGCCTCCCCTCTGAGAGTTCCTATTCTTTTTTTTAAAAGTTTATTTATTTTGAGAGAGAGACAGCAAGGGTGGGGATGGGGCAGTGAGAGAAAGAGAGAGAGAGACAGACAGACAGACAGACAGACACGCAAGCAGGCTTTGAGCTGCCAACACAGAGCCTGATGGGGCTCGAACTCACGCACCGTGAGATCAATGATCTGAGCCGAGATCAAGACTCAGATGCTTAACTGACTGAGCCCCCCAGGCGCCCCATGATAATTCCTATTCTTAACAGCAGAGATACGCTCAAGGCATCGTGGTGCACTCAGTGGTCTCAGTCTGCTGAGCTTTACTCCGCTTTCTGCATATATCTTTTAATGGGGGGCCTGGGTGGCTCAGTCCGTTGAGTGTCCAGCTCTTGATTTCGACTCAGGTCATGATTCCAGGGTTGTGGGATTGAGCCCGTGTCGGGTTCCACACTGAGCATGGAGTCTGCTTGAGCCTGTCTCTCTCTCTCTCTCTCTCTCTCTCTCTCTCTCTCTCTCTCTCTCTCTCTGCCTCTCTCCCCAATTTATGTGCTCTCCCTCTCTCTAAAAAAAATTTTTTTTTAAATAAAATAAAATAAAATTTCTACTCCTCCCTGGCATTCAAACTTTTGGCTGTTATGTCTCCTGGCTCTTAGCGGACTTGCCACAAATAGCCTCTCCTCTAATTCGCTGTGGGCCAGCAAGCCAGATAATGAAGTCTATTAGAATTGTGTACAAAATAAGGTTACTGATTAAGGGTAGCATCTGACTGCCTCTCCTGATGCTTCTCCTATGGGGGGAAAGTCCATGGTCTTTGTGATAGTTCCTTTCAGCTCCCAAAGGCGTTCTTTGTTTTCTTACAGGTTCTGGCCATCTTCCAGAGAGGTCAGCGAGGATTGCTGGAAGTCTAAACGACAGATAAAGGGGCTGTTACCACAGTTTACATCTCTCTAGTCTAAACTGTTGCAATGTTTGCTCTACCTCCGTGCTCGACAGAAGGACCAGTGAGCCTTATAATCCAGGAGAACTAGGTTTGCGTAAACTCAATGCAATCAGCCACAGAACAACGGAGAACAAGCCAGAACCCAAAGGTCAAAAGCAAGGACTGTGTGAACGAGAATATAAGGAAAGATAAAATACATGCCAAGTTCTGCCTCCTGCACTCAGAAGCCCCTGTTTCTCATTGAGACTTACCATATTTCAGACAAAGTTCGGGTTTGTTTTTTAAAGTACACTTACATCCATCTTAAACTTGAAAGGCATTCAGCACAGACACCAGCATCTCGCTGTAACTTGCAAAGCCTCACAGAGGGGCTGAATTACAATTAAACTTTAGCAGTAGAAACAGTTGTTCTAACAGATGCTTTTTTCCCCCTCCCATCTTGTTAGAGAAGAATAAGTCTTCAGAAAATAAAGTTGACATAAAGAAAACATTTACCCTCTAAAACAAACTCTGCTCTACCAAACCCACTCGGATCTTCTCTTGTCTTTTTTCGAAAATCAGCAGGCTTTGGGCAAGGTCTGCTAGGAAAAAGAATCGAAGATTCATCCTTGCCTTGTGCCAAATACATTGTCTCAAATCCATCAGCGATTTCCATTCCAAAGAAAGGTTCAGTCACTTGCTGAATAAAATAATTTTCCACAGCAGAGGAAATGAGGAGATGGGCAACTGAACAAACAGGGCTCCGGGTGGCTAATGTCACAGGGACGAAGGCACCCAGGGGAATAAACAGGCTTCTGGGTTTCAGTGGTCTTCCCTCCATCAACGTCCAACACAACGTAATTGCATTTCCACCATGATAGCGTTTTTTCAACCAGCTCCCAGATAACAATCTATTCTAATAGAATGCAATTTCTTTACAAGGACACGATTTATTGGGATACTGAGCCATTTCTTTTCTTCCTCTCCTTTAATTCTCTCTTTAACCTTAGTCTTTAAAAAATTACTCTTTCTTGGGCAGTTCCAGGCAAAGGTGCCAAAGATGGGAAGAAATAGACCCCTGTTATTTCCAGGAAAGACCTTAAAAGGTTCAAAAGTTATTTTGTCAGCTGTATTTTAATGAAAATCGATGATGCCATTTTCCCTTCGAGAAACATCATTTATAAGCTCTGCCTCAGACGTAATGGCATACTTAAAAAAAAATCTCTAGGGGCGCCTGGGTGGCTCGGTTGGTTGAGCCTCCCGCTTCGGCTCAGGTCATGATCTCACTGTTCGTGAGTTCGAGCCCCACGTCCAGGTCTGTGCTGACAGCTTGGAGCCTGGAGCCTGCTTCGGATTCTGTGTCTCCCTTTCTCTCTGCCCCTCCTCACCTCAAAAATAAAATCAAATATTCAAAAAATTTTTTTAATCTCTAAATGACTTTGTGTCAGTGAAGTGACTTAAAACACCCACCACTCATAAAAAATGCTTCATTTCCATCATCTGCATTTAGGCAAGCCTCTACACATCATCATGCCCATTCAGTTGAATAACACAGCATTTTATACTTGGGAAAGCAACCATATTCCTTCCGGGGTTGAGCACCCCACTGGTCATGGTATGCTTTCTTCAAAACCCTTAAATTATTTTAAGGAAGTATTGTTAGTTCTTTCCGGTGTGGTCATGTTTTGGTATCATGGTTATGTTTGTGTAAAGAATCCTCACATTTTAGAGATGCATATTGAAATGGGTATGTGTGAAACGATAGGTTGTCTGCGATTTCCTTCAAAATAATATGGCAGAAATGGGGCACGTCGATGAGACAAGAGTGGCTCCGAGCTCACAGCTGCTGAAGAGGGTGAGGGCTGCAAGAGGAGTCCACAGGTTGTTCTGTTGACTTTTGCATATGCTTATCGTTTTCCACAGTAAGAAATCGAAAGCTTTCATCCCTCTCATGCCTAGAGAAGTAGCAGCTCCTGTTCTGTCTTTCCAAGCCTTCCTGAAGCTCTGCATTTACAAAATGAACTTTTTCAAGTAATCGCTATGGGGTCCCTGGTTGGCTCAGTTGGTTGAGCATCCTACTTTAGCTCGGGTCATGATCACAAGTTTGAGCCCCATGTTGGGCTCTGTGCTGATACCTTGGAGCCTACTTTGGATTCTCTGTCTCCTTCCCTCTCTGTTCCTTCTCCCACTCATGCTCTGTCTCTCTTTCTCCTTCAAAACTAAATAAACATTAAAAAAATTTTTTTAAGTAATTGCCATACCCAACGTGGGGCCTGAACGCACAACCCTGAGATCAAGATGCTCTACCAACTGAGCCATCCAGGTGTCCCTACAAGGTCCATTTCTTAAAATGTGTATTTAATTTTGAGAGAGTGAATGTGAGCGAGGGAGGAGCAGAGAGAGGGGGGTGGAAAAAGAAAATCTCAAGCAGGCTCCGCACTGTGGGGGTGGAGCTCCACACAGGGCTTGATCTCATGACCAGGAGATCCTGACCTGAGTCGAAATCAAGAGCTGGACACTTAACGGACCAAGCCATTCAGGTGCACCTCCCCCTCCACCGCCCCCCCCCACCCCGGCCCCAGACAAGGTCAATTTTTAAACCTACTATCTCCCTATTCCCACTCACACAACCTGCATACCAAGCAAATTGTACTGACAATTTGCAGAACATACCTGGCCCATCCCCACTTTTAGATTTTGTCCTTCCCATCTCTATTTCTGCCTTTCAAATTCCATCCAACCCCATATCAAATACCACTTGTTCCATGAAGACTTTTATTATACATGCATCAAAAATGGAGTCTTTCCACACCATTTCCCCTTTGCATTATCTGTTTAGGTCATTGTTAAATGATTACTCCATTAAGT
>NC_043717.1:81614373-81675543 GCF_006229205.1 Suricata suricatta
CTCAGTCGGTTAAGCATCTGGCTTCGGCTCAGGTCATGATCTCACGGTTTGTGGGTTCCAGCCCCGCATCGGGTTCTGTGCTGACAGCTAGCTCAGAGCCTGGAGCCTGGCTTCGGATTCTGTGTCTTTCTCTCTCTCACCCTCCCCAGCTCATGCTGTCTCTCTCTGTCTCTCAAAAATAAATAAAAAACATTTTAAAAAATTAAAAAAAATTGGTAGATGGATAAGAAAAGAGCTAGTTCACACAAAAAAAGGTGATTCAAATTTCTCTTAAATATGTATAACATGTTCAATTCTACTCATAATGGAAATGCAGGCTAAATCTATGGGGTCACCTGACTGGCGCAGTCGGTGGAGCACGTAACTCTTGATCTTGAACTTGTAGGTTGGGGCCCCACATTAGATGTAGAGATTACTTAAAAATAAAGTCTTCAGCATATATAAAGCACAAATATACCCAAAACAAAGAAAGATAAAAACTTAGGAGAACACCGTTTTATTGCAGGAGTGTGAGGAAGTAGGCATTCGCATACATTCCTGACAAGACTAGTAACTGTTTTGATCTCAATGTAAATAATTTGGTAATTTCTGTCAAAATTAAAAATGCATCTACCCTTTGACCCAGCAATTCATCCCCTGGGGATTTATGGTGCAGACATACACCCACATGTGCCAAAGGACTTTACAAAAATATGTGGTATAGCAATGTGTGTGATAGCAAAAGACTGGAAATCATCTGGATGTCTATCAACAAATTATCATCCAAACAGTGAATCAGGTATTTCTACATGTACTAATATGAACTACTTCCAAAATAATATTAAATGATACAAGTTGGATGTAGAAAAGTACATAAAGTATTTTGTTATATGTATTGTATAAATGTTTAGTAAACCTTTGGAGAATAAACAAAAAATCAGTAATAGTTATCGCTTCTGGGAAAAGGAATTGCATGGCTGGGGTTATGATAGGAGAAAAACTTTCACTTTTTAAGAGTTTTTTTAAAACTTATCTGGGGCGCCTGGGTGGCTCAGTCGGTTAAGCGTCCGGCTTCGGCTCAGGTCATGATCTCACGGTTTGTGGGTTCGAGCCCCGCGTCGGGCTCTGTGCTGACAGCTAGCTCACAGCCTGGAGTGTGCTTCAGATTCTGTACCTCCCTCTCTCTCTCTGACCCTCCCCTGCTAGCACTGCCTCTCTCTGTCTCTCAAAAATAAATAAAAAACATTAAAAAAATCTTTTTAAACTTATTTATTTGTACTGCCTGGGTTTTCTACCAAGTGCATATATTGCTTACTCAGAAATTGTATTAAAATGGATAGAGGTTAAAAGATTACTAAAAAAAAAAAAAGTAGATATGTTGGCAGGGCCTAAGGGCCTAGGTAGCTCAGTTGGTTAAGTGTCCAACTCTGGATTTCGGCTCAGGTCACAATCTTACCATTTGTGAGATCAAGCCCCATGTCAGGTTCTGTGCTGAGTGAGGAACCTGCTGGGGATCCTCTCTCCCCCTCTCCCTCTGCCCCTTCCCAGCTTGCACATGTGTGTGTGCTCTCTCAAATAAACTTTTAAAAAATCTTACTGTTCATATATTTTTAAGAGAGAGATAGACAGAGTGCGAGCAGGGGAGGGGCAAAGAGAGAGGGAAATACAGACTCTAAAGCAGCTCCAGGCCCTGAGCTGTCAGCACAGAGGCCGATACAGGGCTCGAACTCATGAACTGGAACTGCGCGATCATGACCTGAGCTGAAATTGGAAGCTTACTTGACTGAGCCCCCCAGGAGCCCCAAACTTAAAAAAAGCTTTAAAAAAATAGATATGGGAGAGAATAATATCCCAAAATACCCATGTCTCAACAAGCTGTGAATGAATGGATGAAAGCGTAAGCCTGCAGGTGGAGGGCACAATCACTGATTCCTTCAGATATAGAAAGATAATGGTAAGCTGTCATAGATGAGTTAAGAAAGTTAAACAAAGATGATCTGATAGTATGTATAAGTTTGGAGAAAAGAAAATCCAGGCAGCTCTACAGATACAAGGTAAGAAATATTCGACAAGATTCATGAAAAGAAAAAAAAAAACTTAGGAAGCTGTACTATACCACAAGAAGGATTAAAAATGTGTTATCTGCAAAGACCACATGATACGAGTGACATCGACATGTAATCAGGGGAATTAAGGAGGTCAGCATTCTACTTTACTTGGCATTGACATTACCTGCTTAGGAGCTCTGACCCAATTTACCGATCCAGGCTGTTTCTGTAATCAATGGGCAGTTCAGCGATTTGTGGTCAGACGTGCCATGAAATAATCTGTGATTTTTTCCCCTGTGACTCAACCTGGCACTCTGGCACGCGCGTGCATGCATTTGCGCGCAAGCGCGCGCACACACACACAATTCAGGAAGAAGTCCTTTACTTTCTTTGTTGTTTTGCTTTTGCTCTCTTGACCCCAATGCCATGCCGATGAGTCATGTCACAACATCACGCCTCTAACCTTTGTTATGATCCTTATTAGAGTCTAACCCTTCTGTTCTCTCCTACCAACCCCACCCACTCGGACCCAGGAGCAAACCCAAGAAAGTGGAACCTCAAGGGAAAACTGCAGCTCATTAGAACCAAGCTGGTCAGTTTGAAAACAGAGAGCGGATAGGATCTAGGGCAAATGGTTTAAAACTTCTAAATAAGCAAATTCAATATTACTGAAGACACAAAGGCTTCTTTCACAGGAACATTAAGCCAGCCAGAAACAGGTATTAAAAAGACCAACAAAAATTATCTAACTTACACAAAACCAATCAATAAAATTCCCTTCTGCTGGGCCGCTGAGAAGCTTCCCAGGTGAAGTGGTGTTTGAAAGTGCAAAAAGTTAAGCCTCAGGCCACTGGGAAATGCCCAAACTTCCCTCAGTGGGCCACCATAAGCCATTTAAAAGAGCTGACAATATATTCGTTAGCCCTGATGAGAACACAGACTATGAGTATGTGCTTTTGTACATATTCTCCCCAAATTTACAATATTTATTATGTCCTGTCTGCATTTTACATGTCAATTACTATACAGTTCCTACTTTTCCGTTTCCTCAGGAACGCCACCCCAGGAAAAGGTTGAAACAATCAGTAGGAATCCTTAACATTGTCTCTCCTGACATCTAGTGGATAGAAGCTGGATACTACCACAGTCACTCCATTTTTAAAAGATCAGTGTTAAGGGAACCTATAAAGGTATATCTCTCTCCCTCTCATGCTTTCTGACGATGATCTAAGATCTGATCATTTTTCAATCTGCTACTGGTGGGTCTGAATTGCACATATAGACTTTAGGTTTATACCCACCAAACGGCCATGGTTTTGTTTTTCCTTAGAATAGCCCTATAATTCCATAAGTTCTCTTTTTGTAGGTGTATAAGACAGCATGGCCTAGTAATCAAGAGCATAAGATCTAGATTCATTTCCTGTGGTTGCTGTAACAGATCATCACAAACTTAGTGGCTTAAAACGATGCCCATGTATTATCTTCTAGTTCTGAACGTCAGAAGTCCTAAACTCAAAGAGCCGGCAGGGTCTGAATTTCTGGAGGCTTCAGGGAATAATCCACTTCTTTGCCTTTTCCCGCTTCTGGAAGACACACATATTCCTCAATTCATGACTCCATTATCTCCAACTTTGTATTTCAGGATGTTTCTCTTAGTGACCCAATCTTCAATGACATGGCAGCATTTGCGTGTCTTGGACCAATGTCCCGCTTGCAGTGGTCGATCAAATTATACGAACATTTCTGAGGGGGGAGGCAATCCTCTGCAAGAGAACGTTGTTTTTAGCCCCTAAACGCTGTGTTCTTTTCTTTTTTAAATTTTTTTTCTGTTTTTTATTTATTTTTGAGAGACAGAGAGAGACAGCATGAGCAGGGGAGGGTCAGAGAGAGAGGGAGACACAGAATCTGAAACAGGCTCCAGGCTCTGAGCTAGCTGTCAGCACAGAGCCTGACGCGGGGCTCGAACCCACGAACCGCGAGATTATGACCTGAGCCGAAACCAGATGCTTAACCAACTGAGCCATCCAGACGCCCCCTAAATGCTGTGTTCTTATGCAAGTTTTGGAGGCCAACAGGGTATTACACTGGAGTTCAGGAAATCTGGCCGCTCTCTCTAGATTTTCTACTTAACGGGACATTTAGATGGAAGATGCAATGGCCTGACACAACAGATACACAGGAAGTTGCTACCTACCTCCCAGCCTCTCCCCTAATTATTTCATGACGCGTCTTTTTGAAGGAAAAAAAGGAAAGAAAAGGCAGTGGACAGAAAGCCATGTGTTCAAGCAAATAGACAGGAGAGACTGTGACAACAATCCTGTAAAAAGAAATGACCTATATAAGATCCTTTCCTGAAAACTGGGTGAGCAGAAGAAAGAGAGTCTGAATATCTGAGGGGCTGGAGGCATGAAGTTTTGGTTTGAGGAGCAGCAAGGAACACCTCCAATGTTATCGGCTTCGAGAAGGTGCCGATGCCTGGAGCAGTGTGAGGAAATGCGGGTTTTTAAGGTGTTCAGCAATATTATGACAAATACAAAACCCTTATTGCTCCTGAAGCAGTGACTTCTGGGCATGAGGGTCACGCGAGGAGACATCTGCTTGTCTGTCAAAGAAGTCGCTTGACCACATAGAGAGAGCTAGAGTTTGTGGCAAAATTGGAGAATGACAATCAGAAAGACCAAGTTACTTGCCCCATTGTAAGAAAAAAAAATGGCTTCCACAGGACAGGTGGCTTTCACTGAATAGAGCTTTTGGCAAAGGTTAACCAAAACAAAAGCTGTCACCCCTTCTGAAGTGAAGTCAACATAGAGTTGGGGAGCAGAGGCATTTTAGTCTTTTCTTGGCGTGCGTTTCAGAAGTGTGACAGTGGCCTGAAGAGCAGTATTCCTTCCCCAAGGCTCAAGAGGACAGCCTCCAAAGCACCAATCTAGATCATTAGCCCACCCCAAAGTGGTTCCATCTGGAGCAAAGTCTCAAAGTTTTGAGACCTTTGGGACTTGAATTCTTGCACAATTTAAATGGTAGAAGGTGTGGTATCAGGGTATTCAACTCTTTTCTAGGCCAACAGTTAGGTCCCTCAGTGTGAGAAGCCAATCCACACTGGACAGGCAGTATAGATTTCGTATGCACTACTACTCATTGTGACATCCATTATTCAACAAACTACTAATGACCCTAGAGTCCTGGAACAGAGCCAGACCTCCAGGCGGGAAGGGAAAACAAACCACGATCAAGGAGGGCGGGACAGGGGCACCTGGGTGGCGCAGTGGGTTAAGCCCGTAATTTCCTCTTTGACTTCAGGTGCTCCCTTTATTTTAAACTAAACTTGCCTATAGAATTGAGTCTATTTCTAGATTTTCTATTCTGCTACTGGTCTGTTTTACCATTCCATTTTATTGACAGAGGCCTTATGGTATAGTTCATGGTCAGAGGAGGCTCCCTCCCCTGGGCTCTTATTTCTCAGGGTTTTCTTGCATTTTATTATTTGTTCTTCCGAGTTAATTTCATAATTGTTGATTATAGTTTTTAATAAAGTATATTTGCCATCTTATAAGTAACCTAAGTTAGATTTCTTTATTAGAAAGAGAAGGTAAAGTTATACATTTTCAGCTAAGAGGGTAAGAAAGAGTTTACTTTTTTCAAAAATTTTATTTAAAAAAATTTTTTTAATATTTATTTTTGAGACAGCATGAAGCAGGGGAGGGGCAGAGAGAGGAGAACAGAGGATCCGAAGCGGGTTCTGTGCTGACAGCAGCGAGCCTGATGTGGAGCTTGAGGCTTGTTAACACATGGTATTGGGAGAATTAGGCAGCCATAAGGAAAACAGTAATATTGCATCTATTCCTCATACTGTGAACAAGATAAATTCCAACTGAATTAGAAATTTAAATGAAGCAAACGGGGCCACCTGACTGGCTCAGTTGGTGAACATGTGACTCGATATCAGGGTCATGAGTTCTAGGCCCACGTTGGGCATAGTGCTCGCTAAAAATAAAAAACAAATGAAGCAAACACACAAACAATATCAGCACTAGAAAATATGGGTATATTCCTATATAACCTGACAGTTAAGAAATCTCTCCTAATTACAACTCAAAATCCAAAAGCAAAAAGAGAAGATGAATTTCATTACATAAAAGCTTTTCAACTTTAGCATGCCAAAAAAACATAAGCAAAGTCAAAAGATGTAAGACAGAAGACGTTAACACCCTGTCCTGAGTTTTAATTGAGAATGGCACATTCGTCCTACTAGACAGAACAAAAGCTGTCTAAAACTACCAGGACCATGTCAAGATGCCAGACTGAAGGATCCTAACGCCCAGAGATGGGACAATTCAAGTAGCAAGGAAAATATCAGCTGCAGTGGATTGAAATCCATCACGTGTATTTAAATCCGTTAGTATGTAATTAGGTTAAAGCAAAGAAAATTGGTCACTGTTGAAGGTTGCCAGCAAACCAGTTCATTATTTTGGAGGATCCCAAATAAGGCATCCAAATAAGGGGAAGAACTCAAGCATTTTTGCCTGTCTCTCCTACATAAGCTGGACCCTAGGGTAACCAAATAGTCGATATAAGGAAGTGGTACTCTTTCTAGAAGTATTCCAGCTAATAACGGAAGTTACAATTAGAACATCATCGTCTTGCAGCCCTTAATGAGTTAATATATCGAGGTATTGATCAATGGTGGGTGACTAACATTCTAAAAGAGATGACCAGACGCTGTGGGCTTCTTCAGAGAAAATCTACATAATCACGCAGTGGGAAACTCTTCAGGACAAAGGAACTACTTTCTTCAACAAGTAAATTACAATAAATTAAGAGACGGAGAGGGAACCTATAGATGAAAACATTTAAGATACCTAGGAAATAATCACAACGTGTAGTCTTTTTTTTTTATTCCTGAGTCAAACAAGCAATGCGGGGGGGGGGGGGGGGGGGCCCTTATGAGACAATTGGAAATACGAACACCACCTGATATTTGATTATATTAAGCAAGTGTAACTTTTTAGGCATAACAACAGCATTGTGATTATTTTAACTGTCCTTATCTTTTAGAGCTACACATTGAGGGGTACCCGGGTGGCTCAGTCAGTTGAGCATCCGGCTTCAGTTCAGGTCATGATCTCGTGGTTTGTGGGTTTGAGCCCCGTGTCAAGCTCTGGGCTGACAGCTAGCTCAGAGCCTGGAGCCTTTCTTCAGATTCTGTGTCTCCCTCTCTCTGTAATCCTCCCCTACTCACACTGTCTCTCTCTCTCTCTCAAAAGTAAATAAGAAACATTAAAAAAAATTTTAGGAGTCCAATTCAAGGGTTTGTTCCTGTAAACATAATAGGAAATACAAACATATGTGCTTGGAAATGGATATGAGAAGAAAATACATTTTTTCTTTCATTGGTTTATGTGCTAGAGTGAAAACCTGCTGTTTGATAAATATTACTAATGTACATATATCAATATTACTGCTGAAATTCTTTCATCGAATTTAATTTAGGGGTGCCTGGGTGGCTCAGTCAGTTGAGCATCCTACTCTTGATCTCAGCTCAGGTCATGATCTCATAGTTGGTGCGTTCAAGCCCCGTGTCGGGCTCTGCGCTGTTGGTGCAGAGCCTGCTTGGGATTCCGTGTCTCCTTCTCTCTGCTCCTTCCCTGCTTGTGCTCTCTCTCTCTGTCTCTCAAAATAAAGAAATAAACTTAAAAGTGTTTTTAAAAATATAATTCATCAAAATATTATTTGCCTCGAAATAAAATCGGTGGGGAAAGATGGTATAGGGAGAGATGAAACAAGAATGGACAGAAATTGATCGTTGTTGAAGCCGGGTGAGAAGTACCGAAGGGCTCATTACACCAGCAGTGGCATAATGAACCTGCATAGTATCTGCTCATGAAAGCCCACTGTTGAATTTTCAGGAATTTTGACATCACACACGCTGTAAATCAGCTCCCTCCCCAAGAGCTGGATGTTAAAACGTTCGTCAGCACACTACTGCTCTTCTGTCTACTCTTGTTCATGCTGAGTTATTTTCATTCAATAAATATTTATTGAGCATCAGCCATGTCCTAGGCACTGGATGGGATGCTGAGCATAGAGCAATAAAAAGACATCATCCCTGCTGGTATTAATTTCCTAGGCTGCCATAACAAAGGGCCATTAACTGGGTGCCTTGACACAACAGAAAGGTATTCTCTCACAGTTCTGGAGACTCGGAGTCTGAAACTGAAGCGCTTGCAGGGCCACGCTCCTGAAAACTGTAGGGGAATCCTTTCTCACCTCTTTCTAGCTTCTGGTGGTTGGCTGGCAATCTAGTATTCCTTGGTCTCCAGCTCCATTAACGCCAGTCTCGCCGTCATCAGACAGTGTTTTCCTACCGTGTCTGTGTCTTCATATGGCCACCTTCTTATAAAGGACACCTGTCTTATTGGACTAGCTCATCCTACCCCAATAGGACTTCATCATTTTTGCATTTTTCTGAAATTGTGGTAAAAAACAGGTAATATAAAACATACTGCTTTACCACTTTTGAGCATTACTGTTCAGTAGTATTAAGTGTACTCACGTTGCTGTGCAACAGATCTCTAGAACTTTCTTTTCCTTAAAGTCTATTTATTTATTTATTTATTTATTTAGAGACAGAGAGAGAGCCAGAGAAAGGCAAAGGGAGAGAGAATCCCATGCAGAGCCCAATGTCGGCCTCGAACTCATGAACCAGGAGATCATGACCTGAGCAGAAGTTGGACACTTAACTGACTGAGCCACCCAGGCGCCCCTAGAATCTCACCTTGCAAAATTGAAACTCTATGCCCATTTTCCCTTCCGCTCAGTACCTGGCAACCAGCATCCTACTGTCTCTTTCTAGGAGTTTGACCACCTTAGATAATTCATGAGAGGAATCATATAGTACTTGTCTTTTTGTGACTGTCTTATTTCATTTATTGTAATGTCTTCAAGGTTCATCGATGTACTATGTGACAGAATTTCCTTCTTTTTTAAGGCTGAATAATATTCCATTATATATATATATATATACATATATATATATACACACACATATATATACATATATATATACACTATTTTTCTTTTTCATTTGTTTAATTTTAGAATGGGGGGGCAGGGGGAGAGAGAGAGAGACATTGTTAAGTAGTCTTCATGCTCAGTGTGGAGCCCAACTTGGGGCTCAAACTCATGAATCCGTGAGATTGTGACTCTAGCCAAAACCAAGAGTCAGACATTCAACTGACTAAGCCACCCAAGCGCCCCTAAATATTATTTAAACCCAATGTGCAAAGAGTCACTCTTCAGGGCACCTGGGTGGTTCAGTCAGTTCTGACTTCGGCTCAGGTCATGATCTACAATTATGAGTTCGGATCCCGCATCAGGCTCTGTGCTGACAGCTCGGAGCCTGGAGCCTGCTTAGGATTCTGTGTCTCCCTCTCTCTGCCCCCCATACCCCATTCACACTCTGTCTCTCTGTCTCTGTCTCAAAAATAAATAAACAGTAAAAAATTCAAATAGTCAATCTTTTCAACAATTAAGTATCAGTTTTATCTAGAAATAGAAGCAATTAGGACTAAATTAGATTTTTTAGGTAAACATTGCTTTTTGCGACATAAATATTACTATGTACATATATCAAACAGCAATTCTTCCCTCTAGCACATAAATCATTGAAATAAAAAATGTATTTTCTTCTCATATCCATTTCTAGGCACATATGTTTGTATTCCCTATCATGTTTACAGGGACAAACCCTTGAATTGGACTCCTAATGTTTCCTTTGATTGTGAACACTGAATTGTAATTAAGATGCACATACTTGGCCGCAATACTTGTGTTGTCTCAGAATTTGTGAGGATGTAAATTCAGATACTTTTTAGTTTCAAAGCAATTGTGGTTATTAGACTTGAAGTGGCCCTTTTAGTCTTTGCATTTTGCCAAGCTTCCTGTCAGTAAAAATTAGCATAAGGTAGGTGGCGAGCCATAGGACTGAAATACAGAGACCCTCTTCCTCTAATGCATTACAGTGGAGGAAAATGAAACAATCATTAGCGGCTGAATGGGAAATCAGAAGGACGAGAAACCTGTGTTCTGTGTTTCAGTGGTTAAGGAGCAGATGTATGCCTCCGAATTATGAAAACTTGTTTCCATGGAGAGTTTTTCCCAGGCTGCCTTTTGTTTATATCACTTGTTTCCACAGTCGTTCATTTTCTACACATTCTAAGTAATAATGTGATTGTAGAAACTGTACTGCTTTGTTATTCTTGGTCATGCATCCCTTTAGGGTCTACACATGCCAGTCATGTGTAGAGATAGGAGTTCATAGAACTGGTGTTAGAATCCATGCCTTTGGCCAAGGTTTTTTTTTTTTTTTTTTTTTCTCAGACTGGGCTACTTACTCGATCCTCATCCCACTGGAAACCTACTAGGATTTGGAGCTAGAAGACGGCTGCAGAGATCTAAAAGCTTAACCTGTGTGGGCAAATACAATTCAACAGGAGCACACAGTGAACGATCATGCCAACACATCCTTGGTAGCAACACGGCGGGGGTTGGGACCCAACCCATAGTGTCCCGGAGACACCAAGTCAGCCACGGGGAGCGCAGAGCGAGCTGATGGGGGACGAATCATGAACCCCTCCAGTCTCTACCTACCGGCTCACCTGAAGCCCACTGTGGAGTACTGCCCCCCGCTGCGTACATAATGGCAGAATAAAAATTAAAAAGCTGGGTGGGGACAGCAGCAACAAGAGGTTCGAGGAGAGAAATGGAGCCCTGGCGAGTCGGGCCTGGAGAACGCCAGGGGATCATTTTTCTGGCTACTGCATGGCGGAAACTAGCTCTAATTGTTCTCCCAGAGGACAGACTTGCCACCTGTGCTCTCCTCAAATTATCTTTGATCAGGCTTGTGGGGTAGGAAGTGATGTTTCAGTGGCTGTGATTGGGACCAGGGTGTTGCTAAGTCTATAATTACCAGCTTGTTTAAATCACAGCTCTTCTGGAATTTAGCAGCCATTTGTGAAAATTGCCTCAATATTTTTAGACTGTAAGCTTGTCCTTTTATACTTCTACAGGAACTGAGAGATGAACAACTAATAGTTAAGGACATATAGTTAAGCAAATAGTTAAGCAAAAAAGTAATAGTTAAGCAAATTCGTAAGTGAATTAACGAATGTGCAAAATAAAGAGAGCTGGCCATAGGCAGACAAAATGGGTCTTCATTGTAGGAAAAAGGTATCCTCTTGCTCAATGACCTTTCATGAGGTAGAAAGCGAGGCCTTTACAGGTGCTTCCAGTTTTGGAATGCCAAAACTTTAGAATGAGTTCCTCCAACTAACCACTGAGAATATCAGGTGAGGGATAGCTATCAGACCTCGGTTCAGATCCCGACTCTTCTACTTATTTTCCGGCTGTATGACATTAGGGGAAACTATTTAACCTCTACGATCATCAGTTTCTCATTAAAAAAAAAAAAACAAAAAACTTCTGGGGCGCCTGGGTGGCTCAGTCGGTTAAGCATCTGACTTCGGCTCAAGTCGTGATCTCACGGTTCCTGAGTCCAGGTCGCACATCAGGCTCTGTGCTGACAGCTCAGAGCCTGGAGCCTACTTCAGATTCTGGGTCTCTCTCTCTCTCTCTCTCTCAAAAATAAACATACATTAAAAAAATGTGTTTAACTTCCTAATCACATAACATGGCTGTTGTGCAAATCAAGTGAAATCACAAAAAGAACATTTAGCACCACCCTTGGTATAGTAATGGCATTTAATAAATGCTTAGTAATGATAATAACATTCCTCTTATTGGAATAATCATTCCTCTTATTCAAGTAAGGCTCTCTGCAGGAGAGCTGAGTGATTCCTTTGCCTATGGCCCCTCTCAACCCCATCCAACTGCTAATTAGAATTACGTGGCAGAATAAACAAAGGGAACTCTCTCTAGAGGAAGTGAGTGAGCCCCACTCCTCCCTGAGACTGAGAAAGGTTATTCTCAGATGGTGTTTCTTCCCCTGTCTCTGTAATGCCCCTGAAATGTGACAGTGGATGCAGTTAAAGAACATGGTGCATAAACAAGTGAATTCTTTCCAAAGGAAATGAACGCTCATATAATTTAATGCAGGTGGTGCTTAATAAACAACCCTTTCACTGAGTAAACAAAAGAGGGAAACTGTGAGTAATGTACAGGCATGTAAGTGACATCACGTACAGTGCCTTATGCATGGATGTCTTAAGACCTCCATTCTGTTCTATCACTCACCTCGGAGATATGTGTCCCTGGAAGAGTCCGGCAACACAAACATGAAAATATCCTTAATCAAGTGCATATGTGTGCATCCTGCGTTTGGCTTCGCGAGGTGGACGAAAAGAATTGAAGTCACTTCTTTCTGTGCTCGGGCAGCTGTGCTGTTGGCCCCGCGCCACCCTGATTCCCCACCGAAACAAAGGAAGCAGACTCTGTTTTCAAGAAAACCCTTTGGCCAAACAGTTGTCTGCAAATGTTACCCTCCTTCAAGGACACTGTCATAATTAGGAATACAGGATCAAACAACATTTGAGAAGATTACCTGTGGGCGTATGAGATGTTTAACTTCTCGAATTTTAAGCCATCACACGGTGGTCATTTGCTTGGGCTTTAAAGGGCAGCATCTGACATTTGGTCTTTGGTAGATTTAACGGGCCGCCCGTAAGCTGAAAGGTTTTGCCTGGTTAAATCGGGTTTTATCACCGAGGCTGTTTGCAACTTTAGGCTCTGTCTCACGGAAATGTCAGTGTTTGCCTTTGCTATGAGCTAAGCGCAGACACTCAAGGTCTGTCCCTGAGCACCTCGAAAATAGAAGATCCTTGGCTTTAGCTGTATGTTCTTAACCACCCACTCACAACCTCTGTGAAGCTTCATTTTCACGAAGGGTGCTGGAAGGCTTCTGGATGACGGAGCAACAGCCATCTTTTGGGAAAGACTAAATGCTTACAACTAACTCTCTGCCACAGTGTAAACTGCCAGCGTGTTTTCTTTTTTTCTCTCCCTGGTGGGGAAAGGAAAAAACAAACCACCCTATTTTGATAATGAGCTTGAGAAATACATTTTCTGCAGATTCTGTGGAAAGAACTGTCTCATTCGCTATGGGAAAGCGGACCTCAGCTGCACTTGCACTGCAGCTTGGCAGGCGTCTTGTTGACTCTCTCGGGAATTTCTTAAACAGTTGTTCTCAGTCCAAACTGTTTCCACTGCTCTCAAGTCCCCCGTCCTATCACAGCTGTCCCTCCTCTCACAGATGACCTCACCACCTACTTCACTGCGAAGACTGTGGCCATGGAGGTGCCCTCGCTCCCCTTCCTCCTGCAAGCTGCCGGACCCGCGGTGTGCTTCTCTGTACTCCACCACCGCCCTTCTGTCTCCAAGAAAGCCGTGTCTCTCTTCCGCGGGCCAAGGCTGTGTCCTCTACCCGGACACTCGATCCCACCGCCTCGCCGCTCCTGAGAGAAACTGTTCCACCAGCCATGTTCCGTGGCTCCTTTCCCAAGGCCTATAAACACATTTGGGGCTCCTCTGACTTTGACCCAAGTGACCATTCTATTCCTCTGCTTCCTTTCACGGACACCTGTCACGAGTCAAACTTCTCGAACACGTAGCCCCTGTTCGCTGACCCCTTCCCCAGCGTTACTTCACTCCTCAACCCTTGGCGACCTAGCTTCCACCCCACACTCTATTATACTTTATTGAAACTGCTATCTTGAAAGTCAGCAATGACCTAATAGTTGGCAGATTCTAAGGCTTTTTCTTGGCATTCACCCCGCTTGACCTGGCTGCCGCTTTTCCGGTGCTGACCACTCTGTCCCTCTTAAAGCTATCTCCCTTGCTTCCATGAAATCACGACTGTGGTTTTGTCTCCTGTGTTGACTTTTTCCTTTATCTATCCCTTAAATGTAACCATTTCCCATAGGTCCCATCCTTCACCCTTGTCTTATCTACTCTCTCTCTTTCGAGCAACTTCCTAATTCCACGGGTTCAATGACCTTCTCTGTGTGAGCGGCTACCTAACCTCTATCATGCATCCATGCAATTGCCGATCAATTTACCGAAGGTACGCCACATAAGTAGAGTGACTATATAATTTATCTAATAATTCATTTAAAATTGATCAAACATTTTTAATTTAACTTAATTTTTAACCTAATATTCAAATATTTATCTAATAATTTATTCTACCTGGGACATCTTGAGTGGAGAGGGGGTGCTGCTAATACTTACGTCAGAGCAGCAGGCATAAAATCCATAGTGTCCCAGGCAAACTGAGACAGACAGTAACCCTAAGAATGACGTACTCTGCCAAGTTTATGAAACTACAAAAGCAAATCATACACGCATGCTGCCCTCAAAGAGCATTAAGTCTAGTAGTGTGATAAGACATGAATGTAAAGAAACCAAATACCACTAGAAAGTGATAAACACCCTGAGAGAAGGAAGCTCAGATAAAATTTACTGGGATTTCAGGGTCAGAGAAGATTTCTTTCCATTTGTCTGAAGAATCAGGACAAGCTCTGTGGAAATGGCCTTTGAGCAGCCCTTGGACATACGGGGGAGAAAGGAGCAGAAGCAAGGCCCCACTCACAGTTCCTCAGTTTGTGCGAGGCAAAGAGACCGCCGCACCTACCGGGGGCACTGTTCACACCGTTGACATCTTGGTTATTTGAACATTCCTCTGTTTTAATAACTAGTTTGTCCCTTTGGAGACGAGTACCTTGTATACTTGTCACAATTTTCTAGCAGACATCAAGAAAATGCCATTTTCCCACAATCAGTACAACAGTGTTGAGGAAGAGCCACCTCTTTCTACTTTGCACCAAGATTCCATGAGCTAGAGACGAACCCGAGTCAAAGAACTGTGCAGCCTAATTAAGGCAGAGAGAATATATCAGTCTGGCCAGGACACAATAAAAAAAACATTTGGAAAAGTAGATTCAGGCCAGATTGCAGAGGGCCTTGAGTGTCAACATAAGAAAATCAGACTCGGGGCACCTGGGAGGCTCAGTCCGTTGAGCGTCCGACTTCGGCTCAGGTCATGATCTCACAGTTCATGGGTTCGAGCCCCCCATCAGGCTCTGTGCTGACAGCTAGCTCAGAGCCTAGAGCCTTCTTCGGATTCTGTGTCTCCCTCTCTCTCTGCCCCTCCCCTAACACTCTGTGTCACTCTCTCTCTCTCAAAAAAATTTTGTTAAAAAGTAAGAAAAGAAAAGAAAAGCAGACTTTAGTCAGTAGGCACAGGTCGAAGTGGTTCCAAGAAGTTACCCTGGGCAAGCGGGGAGGGGAGCCCAGGTGGTTCAGTCAGTTGAGCAACTGACTTTTGATTTTAGCTCCGGTCATGATCACGCAGTTAGTGAGATCGAACACCGCGTCAGGCTCTGCACTGACATTGTGGAGCCTGCTTGGGATTCTCTGTCTGTCTGTCTGTCTGTCTGTCTCTCTCTCTCTCTGCCCCTCCCCCATCATGCTCACTCTCTCTCAAAATAAAATAAACTTTAAAAAATTTTTTAAAAAGAAGAAGTTACCCTCGGAACAACGCATGAATACTTTAGCAAGGCAAGGACTGGTGGTGGGAAGACCAGTTAGCATGGCAATGGCCCTCTTCTACTGCAGGCCAACATTTCCTGAAGTAGCTCAGTGGAACTAGTTCTATTTCTTCTGCGTTTTAATGACACTGCCGGACAGCAGGAGAGCAGACACAGAGAAAATTCCGGTAGAATCAGCCCTACCATCAATCCATACCTATGACTCTTCCACATTTCTCTGAGCGACCTGCCAATCTATACACTTGCATGCCCAGAATCAAGCTCAGCACCTTTTCTCTCAAAAGCATCTCTTCTGTCGGTACCACCACAAAATAAGGGCTGCTTAAGTAAGAAGTTTCAGAGGTAGGAGGCCCGGGGCTAGCATGACAGCATCATGAAATTTTCGAGGATCCAGACTCCTCGGTGTATACCCTGCCATTTTTAGGGCACGAGTCTTCATTGTCCAAGATGAATGCTGGCATACCAGCCATCACATCCTGTTCCAGACAGTGTGCTGGAAAAGGAACTGGAGAAACATGTGATCTCTACCGTTTTCAGGAGACTTCCTGAAAGTATCACATAGCACACCCACTTTTATCTAACTAACCAGGACTTAGTCACATAGACATTTGCAAGGAAAGCTGAGAAATACTGCCTTTTAGTTAAGTGACAATGTATCCCGCTAAAAATTCAGCCCCTCTTACTTAAAACAAGACAAAACAAAGAAAAAGAAAAATGGACAACGGGAGGTAACTGGCAGGGCCTACGAAGAAGGGAAACTCCAGAAGATTGAAAGGGAAAGCCAGGGGACGGAGGAGATGTCATAGAAGACAAGTTTTCTAGCCTCAGTGATTGGAAGAAGAGTTTTTCTCTGCAACTAAGCTCAATCCCAATATGGCCCAGAGGGGATTTATGTATTTTAAAGAGTTTTAAAATAGTCTTCCCATTTGGAGCAACTCAGAACACACTACAGCTCTAGCCTCACTAACAGATTTGATCATAGCTACGCATATAGATTATAACTAGAAAAGAGCCATTTGGAGTCCTGGCTATTATGGACCGTACTAGCCAGAATCACAGTCTACACCGCCAGACCTCCAAACACACTTATAATACAGTCACCATGTTTTATTAGGATTATGCCTTCCAACTGTATTTCCAACAGGTTCAAATATATTACGCCTTCTTGTAATCTTTAACCTAATATATATGATAGGCACAGGAGTTACATAGGAGACAAAAAATGTCATATTCATTTTGTTAACAGGGTCAGCAACGAACTGATGCTGATGGTCATAGGGTCATAGGATTTCTTAGATGGCTTCAACCACCAAGTCGTCTTCTGGGCTTTCTAGCAAGCGGCATCTTTTTTCCCCCAGCCTTCCCTTCTATTTACCCTAAACAGGACTGAGATTAGGCCTAGACCCCGCCTGCCCATACCCAGTATAGATCTACATGGGCCCAGTAGGAAGACTGAAAACAAATTTTTATGTGTTCCCAAAGAGAACTCTCTATTTGCAAAGCCCAAGTGCCCCAATGGATCCAAAAATGCTGCAGGACTGTTCAAGAACCCAGAGCAAGAGGGATGAGAGACATCTTGTTGAGAAACCTTCCCTACTCTGGACCCGATCAGGAGCTATGGGAACAGAGGGAAATACAAAGCAAGAAAGGGACAGGGAGTACAAAACGGGGGGGTGGGGGGAGGGGTGTTTTGTGTTTTATGTTTTGCTTTTTGCTTTCCTTTGCTTTTGGGTAAAAAAGACATGCTGGACCTAAACAATATATTAACAGGGCAGGTCCATATTTACAGTCCTTCAAACCCCATTTAACCTTTCCGAGTCTCATCTGTTAAGCACGCTGGCCAAGATCACATACCAAATCACTGACACAGTCGTCATGAGGCCCCAAGTGCCTTGTTCCCAGTTTCATATTTTAAATAAGCCAAGTGACAAAATAGAGGGAAAAACTGGGTCAGAGAAACAAACTTGGCCTGAAAAAAAAAAATCTGTGTTTCAAAATAAAGCCAATTACACAAAGACGTGCCATTTCTCATCTAAACAGAAAAATAAGCTAGAGCGCTAGAATCTTTCTTTTCCAGTGGGATATACAGAGGCACTTTCCAAGGGTAAGAAGGGCAAAATGATGGACCTACCATCATTGTCAATTCTTTCATCTGATGAGGCTTTGTTTCTTATCAAATGTTAGCAGAGTCAGGGAAACAAACAAGTGAAATAATTGGCTAACACAACACAGCCCTAAAGATTCAAATAAGTAAAAAACAAAACAAAACAAAAACGTTTATGCTGAGCAAAGCATGCTTAACACCAAAGATGGACTTTAAAAATATTAGTTGTTGGTATCTGTCCTCTCGATTGTTTTTGCACCAATTTCTTGTTTCCTTAACTTTAAATTCCTAGATTCATGCTCCAGCTTTGATAGCTGCCTGTAATCCCATAAATCATGGTATCCCATTCACAATAACTTTGTGAAACTTGGCTTTTTGGTCCAATACCAATTCTGCTGCCTCCTTTGTCTCTGTCTGTCTGTCTGTCTCTCTCTCTCTCTCTCTCTCTCTCTCTCTCACACACACACACACACACACACACACACCCTAAGGGGAAACTCAAGCAGTTTAGGCAGGTTTCCAGGACTTTCCATCAGGCACCTGGGGAATATGGAAGAGGCCCAATTCTTCTTACTCCTGGGACTAAAGTTCTGCGAGAAAAAATGCAGTAATGGGACCGAGCAGTTTTACTGAAGGAGAACAAACTAAAGCCGAGGCAAAGCTGCTTACCTCGGCTTCTCCCCGCGCGGTGGCTCGCCCCAAACTGAGGGATTTTCTCCTAAAACCATAGCTGTTCGGAGGCACCAGACACAACTGGCCTGGAAAGGGGAGGAGAGGACGGGACAGAAGGATATTCTCAGGTCCTCCTTTAACCAAAGCGAGTCCTCACCGGCCAGCGATCTCCTCTGGAGCACCGCGCAGCAGGCCAGAGCACGGGGAATGCAGGCACGCCGCCAGGAAAGCTATCCCCTCGTGTTCACCTGTTGGCAGAGGCCTCGAGTTCCAGAAGAAAAGTGGGGCCTGCCACTCCCCAGCTCTGACCCATGCCAACAACTCCGGGCCGGGAACCTGAGTGCTTGCCTCCCCCCCCACAACTCAGGAGCATGGAGCTTGTCTTCCGCCTCCAGCCCACCCCAGAGCCTGTCAGGCCCGCAGCTGACCCTCGGAAGGCGTGGCCTTATTCACCTTGAAGGGCCGGGCTCCTGCCTCCTTAAGCACTTAGTCAGGATTACCCACCCCCACCATCCTTGCTGTTCTCAAATCTACTGATGTTTGCTCACAACACCCAGAGCTGGACTCTTGGCTAGCCCAATGTCAACACGCATATGTAGCCCCTTCAGCGTTAGTGACACTTTCTGCTCACCTCTGAGACCAGATGTGTGGATGACCTCATCTAGTTTTTGACTTTTCTCGTTTGTTGGTTCTTCCAAAATTGAAATTAGGTTCTTTCATTTCAATTATAAAATATACTCACTGTTAAAGACAATTTTTTTAATTTATTTTTGAGAGACAGAGAGAGGCAGTGCAAGCAGAGGAGGGTCAGACAGAGAGGGAGACACAGAATCTGAAGCAGGCTCCAGGCTCTGAGCTGTCAGCACAGAGCTCGATGCAGGGCTCGAACTCATGAGCGGTGAGATCATGACCTGAGCCGAAGCCGGACACTTAACCGACTGAGCCACCCAGGCTCCCCAAGACAATTTTTGAAAAAGATCAGCCAACAGAGAATGTATAAGAGGAAACAAATCATCCATGATCCAACCACCCAGACGATGCCCTCTTCTGACTTAGCTTAGAATTTCCTGATCAAGCCCCAAGGAACCCCACCCATCAAGTTGAACCCGCCACCCCCTCCCCGCCCCCAAAGGTAGATTTGGTCCATTAGACACAAAATGAAAGGATCCAGAACTCTGGTCCTGAACAGAGAATATTTAGAAAGCTCTCTCTCATTGTGTGCTGGTCACAAGATACATAGGCGAGGCCAAGCGGAGACCAACATTTAAGGTTCAAAGTCATGTTGCACACCTGGGATGGACACCTGCAAAATGTAAGCAAATGACTTCAGGCAACTGACCTGGATTACCTCACTCCTCCCAAGAACAAGCACATTCAGCATCAATTGAGACCCTTTTATTTTTTTTTCTGAGAGAGAGAGACAGAGAGAGAGAGAAAGAGCACAAGTGAGTGAGACAGAGAAAGTGGGGAGAAGAGACAGAGTGAGAGAGAGAGAGTCCCAATGTAGGACTCAAACTCACCAACAGTGAGATCATGACCTGAGCTGAAGTCAGGCGCTTAACAACTGAGCCACCCAGAGACCCAATTTGAGACCCTTTAACAGTCTTTGGGAGATTGAGATGTATGTACACACACTCATATACACAAACACAAACTCATATTATACAATTCAGTTTAGATTGCACGATTTTTTAAAGAATTTCTCATGTTTCTGATTTGAATGAATCTAAAATCTTCAAATAGATGTTTTGATTTTTCCAGAAGCAAGTATTTGTCTATCACAAAATATTTCAGGTTCAAACTTTTACAACTTTATTCTTTTAAATAACATGACTACGTTTAGTGTAACAAGACCATAATCAACTTAAGTGGCTATCATTATCATCCCTCCCTGTTCTCAAGTCTAAAAGTTGAATTTGTCATCTCTTTTGATTCCAGAGTAAGGGAAGAGCTCCACCTTATGGTAATGTTTTGAAGTACACCAAAGAAAATGCTACGACGCTCTCTGAACCCAATTTTCTGTCCTCTCTCTCACTCCACCTATAAAATTTTTAGAATTCTCCTAGAAAGTCAGAGGGGAAAGGAATAAAAAAGTGCAGACTACATCTTCCAACAAACAGTAAATCCTCTTCCACAATATGCTCGAAGTGCCAAAATGGCCAAGATTGAGTTAAGGTTAAACAAAACGTTTCACTTGACTATTGGACTGGGTACTAGGTAAGAAGCTACATCTAAATCAATATAACAATGAAGCCTTTTTTACTTGATACCAAATAATAATGATACTTAATTATAATGATACTTAATCATTATTGAGTACTTATTGTGTATCAGGCTATGTGCCATATATATATAAACTCATTTAATAATCACACAACCCTATAAGGTAAGCGCTATTATTAACTCTATTTTATAGATGAAGAAACTAAAGGCTAGAGAAGTTACATAAATTAGTCAAGGCCGTAGAGTTATTAAGTGCTATTAAGAGCCAAGAAGTTGAAGTTCACTAGCCTGGACTCTAAACCACACTGCCCCTCTCAATAGCTCAAATTTGGCATGCTCTCTCTCAAAATAAACAACTTGAAGCCATGGTCTTGTTCACATTCTTTGCCAAAATTGGCAAAGGTGGGACGAGACCCTACCTTTTCTTTTCTTCCCACAGTCATCACAGAATTTAGAGTTCCTCCTATGTTCTTTCTCTACTCTGCCAAGGATTCTGTTTGTGTGATCTGGAGTATGAAGTATTGTTGCAGACTGCTAGAGACTGAATGTTTGTGTCCCTCCCAAATTCATATGTTGGAGCCTAATCCACTTCTTGACGGTATTAGGAGGTGTGGCCTTTGCAAGGTGCATAGGGTGGAGCCCTCATGAATGGGATTAGTGCCCCTATAAAATGCTCGAGATCGCCCTAGCCCTACACCTCCATATGAGGACACAGCCGGAAGTTGGCTTCTACGAACTAGGAAGTGGGCTCTGACCAGACACTGAATTTGCTTGCACCTTGATCTTAGACTTTAAACTCCGAGATATGTTTATTGATGTTTATTGATTGAGTCACCCAGTCTTTGGTATTTCTATAATAGCAATCCAAAGACACTGAGAGGCTAGCTTTTGTGTCCCTTCACCATTTGTCCTGTACTTTTTCCTACTCCCCATCTCAGACTCCTCAAACATCATTCATTTTAAACCATGTTAAAATGGGGGATGGGCACTGAGGAGGGCACTTGTGATGAGCACTGGGTATTATATATATAAGTGATGAATCACTAAATTCTACTCATGAAACCAATATTGCATTGCATGTCAATGAGCTAAACTCTAAATAAAAAATTAAAAAATAAGAAACTTACATAAACAAACTAATAAAACCATGTTGAAAATTACACATATCTGGGGCGCTTGACTGGCTTAGTTGGTAGAGTGTGCAACTCAGTCTCAGGGTCTTGAGTTCAAGCCCCACGATGTGCATGGAGCCTACTTAAAAAACGGGGGAGAGCCCTTGGGTGACTCAGTGTCCAGTGTGTTAAGTGTCCAACTTTGGCTCAGGTCATGATCTCGCAGTCCATGGGTTCAAGCCCCACATTGGGCTCTGTGCTGACAGCTCAGAGCCTGAAGCTGCTTCAGATTTTATGTCTCCCTCTCTCTCTGCCCCTCCCCTGCTCATGCTCTGTCTCTCTCTCTCTCCCAAAAAATAGCATTTTTTAAAAATAAAAAATAAATAAAAGAAATAAAATTACACATTTCTAAAACTCCACCAGTGTTAATTCAATTTGAATCAGAATTTTTCCTAAAGCATTTCTCTTTCTTTCTTCCTTTCTTTTCTTTTTCTTTCTTTCCTTCTTTCTTTTTCTTTCTCTTTCTTTCTTTCTTTCTTTCTTTCTTTCTTTCTTTCTTTCTTTCTTTCTTTCCTTTCTTTAATTTTAGAGAGTGTTAGAGTTCACAAGAGGGAGAGAAGGGCTGAGGAACAGAGAGAGAATCTTAAGCAGACTCCATGATCACTGAAAAGCCCAATATGGGGCTCAATCCCACAACCCTGCAATCATGACCTAAGCCAAAATCAATAGTTGGACACTCAACCAACTAAGCCACCCAGACACCCCTAAAGCATTTATTTCTAAGGAAAAATTGGTCTTCTGTGCTTTTTTTTTTTAATTTGGTAAAATCTATAAGCTTGGTGTTTGTTTTTTATTTGAGTAAGCACTAGTTTTTTGTTTTAAAATAAACTCCTTATTTGGTTTTTCTGTTTTTTTTGTTTTATTTTTCTTTAATATTTATTTATTGTTGAGACACAGAGAGAGACAGAGCATGAGCAGGAGAGGGACAGAGAGAGACACATAGAATCCAAAAGCAGGCTCCAGGTTCCAGGCTGTCAGCAGAGAGCCCGATGTAGGGCTCAAACTCATGAACCGTGAGATCATGACCTGAACTGAAGTCAGACGCATAACCAATTGAGCCACTCAGGCACCCCTGAAATACACTGCTTATTTTGGACTAATTTTGGGGTGCCTGGGTGGCTCAGTGGGTTAAGCGTCCAACTTCGGCTCAGGTCATGATCTCACGCTTGGGTTCAAGCCCACGACGGGCTCTGTGCTGACAGCTAGCTCAGACCTTGGGGCTTGTCTTTGGATTCTGTGTCTTCCTCTCTCTGTCTCTGACCCTCCCCTGTTCACACTGTCTTTCTCTCTCTCTCAAAAAATAAAAATAAAACACTAAAAAAATTTATTTTGGACTAATTTTAGATTTACAGAAAAAAGTTGCAAAGATAATGGGGAGTTCCTGTATGCCCCTCACCCAGTTTCCACTAATGTTACCATCTTACGTTAGTGTGATCCAGTGCGATGGCATGTTACTATTAATTAAACCACAGATTTTCTATGGATTTTATCAGTGTTTCCATGGATTTTATCAGTTTTTCCATTAATATTCTATTTGCTGCTCCAAGATCCAACCCTAAATACCAATGCATTTTGTACGATGCCATTTTCACATCTATCAAAAATGACTAATTCCTTAATCTCATCAAATGTCTGATCATTACCCCTATTTCCCTGGCTGGCAGATACGACTTTCAAGTTTTGGAATCTATAACCGTTCTGTCTCCTTCTTTTTGTTTTCTTGCCACTTATTGATGGAGGGAACCAGAGCCATTGACCTAGAGACCATTCCACACTTAGGGTTGCGCTGACTGCATCCTTCATGGTGTTGGTTTAGCATGCTCTTCTGTCCTTCATATTTCCTGTGAATGGGTACCTAGATTTGGCACAGAAGTTGGTGAAAAATTTCTCTAAAGATCCAGATAATAAATATTCAAAGCTTCACAGTTCATATGGTTTCAAGCCTGCCCCTGTGGTGCAAAAGCAGCCATTGATGGGACACTTGGGGGGCTCAGTCCATTAAGCATCTGACTTCGGCTTAGGTCATGGTCTCATGGTTGGTAAGTTCAAGCCCCTCATCAGGCTCTCTGCTGTCAGCCCAGACCCCACTTCAGATCTTCTGTCTCCCTCTCTCTCTGCCCCTCCTTCTTTTTCTCTCTCTCTCAAAAATAAAAAATAAAAATAAAAACATTAAAGAAGCAGCCATTGACAATATGTAAACAAATGGGTGTGGTTGGGTCTCAATGAGACCTTATTTACAAAATCAGGTAAAGGGCTTGATTTAGCTTGGAGACCATAGTTTGATGATCCCTGATCTAGAGGATCAATCAGATTTGGTGTTAGTTAGTTTGGTTTTTGCAAGAATAACTCTTTGACAGTGCTGGGTACTTCCTGTGGCTTCATCAGGTGGCACATCACACCTGGTTGTCTCTTTCAGTGATGTTCAATTTGTAGGGGTTCTGATATTACCAGATCGATCCATCCATCATGAAGGTCTCCATCAATGGATTATATTTCAACCTTTCTCTCTCTTCTCTGGTCGGGAGCACTCGTGCATGCCTTCAGCAACCACACATGAGATCCTCTCTCCAGCATTTGTTACTGTCCCTTTGCATCTCTGCTTTCAAAGAGCACATAAAATAGTAGCCCTAAAGGTTCTTAGAGGGCCACAAGCTGTACCACTCGGTAAAGAAAAAGTTTCCAGGGGACACCTGGCTGCCTCAGTCAGTGGAGCATGCAACTGTTGATCTTGGCATGGTGAGTTCAAGCCCCACATTGGGTATAGAGATTACTTACAAGTAAAATCTTGAAAGAAAAAAAGAAAAAGATTCCAGAAGAGTTCTTGAGGAGGCACAGATTCTGGATTCCTCTAGATCAGAGGTTGTGCAGACTACAGGTTTCACTTTCCAAAAAAAAAAAAAAAAGGGAATTCCACACCTGCCACACATTCAGGTGTGGCAACAACTGACCGGGGCTAAGAGAGCCTCCCCCCTTTAGATGAGGCCTGTGTATTAGGCATTCATTAGGGGATGGTGGGGACTGTGGCAACCCGCAAGGCACATGGCCTGTCATTTACCACATGAGAGACATGCTTTCCTTGAGTGCCTGTGAGCTTCTCTGGAAACTTCAAAATTAGCTGCTAATGTTTCAGTATTCTTTTTTTAATTTGAGAGTGAGTGAGAGAGAGGGCAAAGGGAAAGAGAGAGAAACTTTCTGACATGGGGCTCCATACCACAACCTGGGGATTGTGACCCAAGTGGAAATCAAGAGGTGGACGCTCAACCGACTGAGCCACCCAGGTGCCCCTGTTTCTGTATTTAATACATTTACGTCTCCCACCCCGCTCCAAGTTGTCACATTCCCTTCCCCACTTACATCTCCCACACCTGCAACATTCATTGGTTTCTTGTACGTCTTTCCAGACCTACTTCATTACAAACTAAGTACGCGGCAAGCACTAGTTTTCATGGAAAATACGAAATGGTATTTTCCAGTACTTTCAATGTTATTACCAAGGTCACATTCCATTAAGAGAAAACCCATTTCCTATTCATTCATCCACCAAAAATTTATTGAGCTTTTAATGACTCCTAGGCTCTGGTGATACAACAACAAAAAAGCCAAATATGGTCCCTGGCCTGATGAAATTTATGGCTCTTAATATTATTCAATATAGAAAAGAAAGGAGAAGATGACTCTGACCCAGGGATGCCTTCCAGATATATTTTTCAAATAGCGAACTACCTTCAAATAAGTGTCACCAGCATGGACGTTCTCTAGCTAAGTGACAAAAAAAGTAAATTTATAATCTTTGGAACTCCATCGACGGAGTGTTAAACCCATGAATATTTCAATATGGGAAAAATAGGATCATATACTATATTCAAAATTTACCAGTGACATTTTTCTTAGACTGCCAAAACAAGGAAATCAGAGATGTCTAGGGCTGCTCTGGAAGCGACCCCACTGTGGGCATCTTGCCTTTGGAATAAACTAGCAGCGATCTGGAAGTAGCTCAGCCTGACCCAAATGAGAAGCCTGGGTAAATTCCTTCCTGACTTTTTTATGCCTGTGATCCCTGGCCACCACCCAAATTGCAAATTCTGGCTGGGCGTCAACAATCCAACAATTTTCTCAATGCCGTTCCACTCTTCCTCCTTCCTTTATCCGTTTCTTGCTACTCTTCTCTCTCCCATTTCCACTGCACGGTCTGGCCCTCTTATTCTGTGATAAACAAAGTCTACTCCCATGCCTTCCACTTCTTCCCTGAATACTCACTCCACGTCCCGTTGCTAATTGAAAGCAGGCTCTCTATTCTACGACACCATGTCCCATAGAGTCACCTTGACACAATTCTTTTTTGTAGCCTTTGTACACTGGGCTGGAGTGATGGCTAGGCAGAGCTGTGTTACCATTCTCTTTACTCCCCCTACCTGTCCTCACATGCGCTGCATTTCCTAAACGAGGGGTTGGCAAATGTTTAAGTACCCGATAGTATTTTAGGTGTTGTGGAACATACTAGTTCTGTTGCCACTACCTGGCTCTACTATTGTAGCTTGAAAGCAGCCATAGACAATATGCAAACAAATGGGCATGGCTGCATTCCAATAAAACTTTATTTACAAAAATGGGCAGCAAGACCAGATTTGACCCAAGGGACATTTGCTGACCTGTAGTCTAAACTATTAATCTTTCCAGCCACTGCAAAACAAAACAAATCCCTTCTTACTTGAAAATCATAGTAACTAAGGGTGTCTGGGTGGCTCAGCCAGTTGAGTCCAACTTTTGATTTCAGCTCAGGTCATGCTCTCACAGTTTGGGGGATAAGCCCCGCAGAGGGCTCTGCGCTGACAGCACAGAGTCTGCTTGAGATTCTCTTTCTCTGTCTCTCAAAATAAATAAATACTTAAAAAAAGAAAATCATACTATCTACCCCATCTTACCTCTTCCTTGTTTCTGTCATGTACTCAATTCTTAGTTCAGCCATGTTTACTAAGGATGCTGGCATCTAGTCCACAGGCCACCTCTAGGCCCGACATCATCCCGATGATTTCTACATCCACAAGGATGATCAGTATAACACCATGGCCTCACAGCGCCTTGGCATCCTCGATTCCAGTGACTTTCACCTCCATTCCATTTCAACAACCTACTCCTTTGGGAAACATTATACCTTTGATACTTTCAAAGCAATATCCCAGGCTGACCGCAACTCCTATCCTACAGATGGTCCAACTCCTTGCTCCCCAATAAATCTGCTCTTTGACCGGAGACAGCTTCCTTACCTTCCCAGTTAGTGGGCCTCCAACTGGCCTCACTTTTCCCCTCCCCAGTCTGGACACACCATGGTCAATCACTATTCTTTCTTGTTGCATCCTCAGTCTCTTTGTTCTCCCCTCTTTCCGCTATTCTTTGACTGTCAACACGATGCCCTGCTCCTGAGTCAATTTAATCATCAGATTTCTCTGATCCTGTCGCCAAATGGCTGAACACAGCTGGAGAATACTATACCACTGTATAAATCTGAGCCACATAAAATCGTGATTTTAAATCTTATCTGGGCCCTCACTTCCTCTAGTCTATCTCTTTCAATGGTTCCTGCTTAACTCCCCTATCACATGTACCTCAGGCAAGACAACGTAGTCCTATAAAGAGATTGCAGGCTAGAAAACCAGAGTTGGGTCTGGTATACTAGACGTATGGCCTGAGCAGGTGCTCTAACTTCATTTCACATCAGTTTTTTTCATGAGTAAAACAGAAATAATTCCTACTTTAAATGTTAAATAAGATTACGTATGTAAAACAACAACACCACCAGCAAGTGCTCAATAAAGAGCTATTAATAGAAGCTCACATTCAGTAGATGACTATACCTACTTCACTAAGCCATTAAGTGTTTCTTAGCTGGAGTTCTCCAGAAACTAGATCAATGGTTGATGTGCTATTTGGTTGAACCATATGAAAGTGCTGAGGTGCAACTGAATTGACATACAGAAACCATCTGGTTCAACCTAACCCATTATTAGAGAGTGCGATCCCCGAAAAGCAACAGGGAGGGAAAGGGGAAAATCAAGGAATGAGACAGTCGATATGAAGGTGCCCTGGTATCACGCTTGAGTTCACAAGGCCATTTTTTGGGAGATCATAAATACAAGACTTGCATCTGTGACCGGTCGACATGGAGGATGGAAAGAGAATTTAACAGCTAGCTCTCATCTTTTATTAACCAAAGCTTTGCACCACTGGGTTGGGTTAACTCCTTTCCACTGCGCATGGAGTCTCAACAGCCACAGGAAGGCCCAAGGGCATGTGGTGAAAAGCTGTCGCATTGCACTGGTGTAAGCCCTCAGAGCCCACTCAGAGAAGGGGCTGGTGCACGAGCTATAGCCAAAGGCCACTGAGACAAATAGGCCAAGAGGATCAGCCAAGATGTGGCTGATAGAACACATGGATTCCCTCAATTTCTTTTTACTCTGCACTTTCCTATAAATGCAATTCACTCTTTCTTTCTCCTCCTCCACCCTCCCCATCCCCACCTGCGCTCTCAGTCTTGATCCCTCCAACCTCCAGGACCTTCTATCTTCATCTTCTCCCACTGTCCTGATCCCTTCCCCTCTACCGTTGTACCCGCTTAGGACTTTCCTGAAAATATCCTTCCTTTCCTTCACATAGGCTTCTAGATACTTCCTCTTTTCTTTCTTTCTCAGCAACATATCTTAAATGAATAATCCAGAGTTACTATCTCTACTTTCTCACCTCAGAACCACATGAATGGATCTCATCAACGCACCAAAAACACCTCTCCTGAGGTCACCAATGACCTCCATTTGACCATATCCAATAGACACAAAGCGAGATACACCCAGCTGCTTGATCGGCAGTTCAAACAGGCACCTCACACTCAATGTATTAAAACCTGAACTCATTATATTCCCAACCACCTGCGCCCTAATTTTGCCCATGAAACCTGTCTGCAGACAATGCCTGCTCTCCTCATTACACTTCACATTGTATTCAGTGATTAATGTGTAAGCGCCTACTGTATGCCATCCAGTGTTCTAGATGCCTGCTCTCATCTCTCTGGCTCACCATACCCCAGCACCTGCTATTTATTCCTGGACTCTTCCATTCGAGTTGCCCTTTAAATTCCTCTACCAGGGAAGGATTTGCGTAGTGGGAACAAGAATTTTTCACACAAAAAATTCTTGGACTCCTCCTGGCACCATTAAGGTCAGCTGAAGTATCTGGGCCAGAGTAGGGCTATAGTCCAAAGGAGAATGCCCTCCACACGGCCCAGCTCTGACCTGCTCGGTGTGGCTCTTTTAACATGCTATACTTATTCATACCAGTAGGTACTAGGAACTCCATAAAATGTGTAGCCAATAACTTCTACCACACTTAGTTCAAAGATTAAATTCTGAATTTCCCAGCCTAACACACACCATCCACTCCATTCTCTCTCTTAAGGCTTTCAGCCACGGGCGTTAGTCTTTGTCCATATTATGTCCTGGAACTGGAAACAGATCGTTGAATCCCAGGTCATGGTTTTGGTGCTTCGATGTTCAAACTCTATTACTGGTTCCAGCAGTGCTCTCACCTAGCTATCCAGGCTCACACTCCAAAACAAGGACGTGAAATGGGTGGTTAGGCAAGATTATGAAGGGCCGTGAACATCAGATTGTGAGCCATGGACTTAAACCACTAGGAAGTTCTGGTATGCCTGGGTGGCTCAGTCAGTTAAGTGTTCGACTTCAGCTCGGGTCATGATCTTACGGTTTGTGGGTTCGAGGCCCGTGTCGGGCTCTGTGCTGAACACTTGCTCAGAACCTGGAGCCTGTCTTCAGATTCTGCGTCTCCTTCTCTCTCTGTCACTCCCTGCTCACATTCTGTCTCATTCTATCTCCCAAAAATAAATAAATATAAAAATTTTTTTAAAAATAAACTAGTAGGAAGTAGGCAGTCTGTGAAGCTTTTAAGCAAGAAAGCCGTAGATGAAAACAAAAGCCATGCTTTAAAATCTGGCAGAGTTGGGGGCGCCTGGGTGGCTCAGTCGGTTGAACATCCGGCTTCAGCTTAGGTCATGATCTCACGGTTTGTGGGTTCGAGCCCCGCGTCAGGCTCTGTGCTGACAGCTGGCTCAGAGCCTGGAGCCTGTCTTCAGATTCTGTGTCTCCCTCTCTCTCTGACTCTCCCCTGCTCATGCTGTCTCTCTCTCTCTCTCTCTCTCTCTCTCTCTCTCTCTCTCTCTCAAAAATAAATAAAACATTTTAAAAATCTGGCAGAGTCAAAGAAATAGTGAGGATTGACTGGCAAGGGAGACTAGATGCTAGGACATGGATTAGAAATCTATTTCAGGGGCGCCTGGGTGGCTCAGTTGGTTAGGCATCCGACTTCGGCCTAGGTCATGATCTCGCCATTCCCGAGTTCGAGCCCTGCGTTGGGCTCTGTGCTGACAGCTCAGAGCCTGAAGCCTGTTTGAATTGCTGTGTCTCCATCTCTCTCTCTGCCCCTCCACCACTCGCTCTCTGTCTCTCTCACTCTCTCTCTCAAAAATAAGTAAACACTAAAAAACCTTTTTAAAAAAAAGAAAAAGAAAAGGCTATGTCAGGGGAGACTGGCTGGCTCAGTCGGTTAACTGTCTGACTTCGGCTCAGGTCATGATCTCACCATTCCCGAGTTCGAGCCGGGTATTGGGCTCTGTGCTGACAACTCGGAGCCTGGAGCTGCTTTGGATTCTGTGTCTCCATCTCTCTCTGCCCCTCCCCTGCTCATGCTCTGTCTCTGTCTCTCTTGCAAAAATAAACAAACATTGAAAACAAAAATTAAAAAAGAATGGAAGAAAGCTATTTCAGGAATCCAGAAATGAGGTAATGAGCCCAACCAAGACAGCCACACCTGCCGCGTCTCATCACTCCTAATCCCTGGTCCAACAGAATCTAAATGAGGACGCTCAGCCCGCAGTAGACGACAGATGGCTATACTTGGAAGAAGTTCAGAACATCATAATGACCAATAATGACTGACATCACTACAGGTCACTCGCGATGTTTTAAATTTTTAAAAAGAGGTCCTTCGCCAGTTCAACATAAATATCTAAAGTGTCCCCTTCACTTCGAGTGCTAAAATTTCAGGCTATTTACTAGGGCATTGCCAATAACAGGAAGAATGTCTCCGAAATTGTCCGTGTCTTGCTTTGCAAATTGTCCTTCGTTAGGCTCACATTTTATAACTGAATTACAAGATTTTCAAGAAATTTCTCTAAAGGCTCACACAGCTTTCATGGTTATAGCCCTGAAATAGGAGTATTAGTTATACCTGTAGATCTGACAAAAACAATATGAAAAGATTTATAATCACATTTGGCCCATCCACTGCAGCTTTATTTACTCATATATGGAAAGACATTTTACTTATTTGTTCCTATATATAACTGACTTTTCATTTGAATCCTACCATCAATGATCCATGGCTACTGTAATCAAAATATAAAATGTGGAGATGGAAAAAATGGTAGACAAACTTATAGCCAAGGATTATAAGCTTGTATTCTTTTTAAACGTTTTTTTAACATTTATTCATTTTTGAGAGACAGAGCAGGGGAGGGGAAGAGAGAGAGGGAGACACAGAATCGAAAGCAGGCTCCAGGCTCTGAGCTGTCAGCACAGAGCCCAATGCGGGGCTTGAACCCACGAACTTGTGAGATCGTGACCTGAGCCAAAGTCGAACACTTAACTGACTGAGCCACCCAGGCTTCCCTATAAGCTTTTATTTTAATAGTTACTAGGGAACCAGTTTGATAAACTAATACGACTAAGAAGATAATTAGAATTAAGAACAAAATATCCATAATTTACTAAAACAAAATATCTTGTACTTTTGAGACAGAATTTAACAACGGTGTTGGAACATATATTTTTACCTCAGCTGTAATATATACTATGCATAGTTTCTAAAAGTCTCAAAGACATTTTACATTATTCACAATAAATTAGTATGAGATTCAGTTTAATAATACCATCTAGCTATGGATAGAAAGAATTTCAATGTCAAGAAATAAGAGAAATAACATATTTTTCTTTGATCGTTATACTGCAAAACAGGGCAATGCTAGGCCCAATCCAACAAGATGGGGTCACAATCGAATGCCATTTAAAGAGTTATGGAGCACCTGGGGGGCTCAGTCAGTTTAGTGTCCGACTGCGGCTCAGGTCATGATCTCGCAGTTTGTGAGTTCGAGCCCCGCATTGAGCAGGCTCTGCGCTGACAGCTCAGAGTCTGGACCCTACTTCAGATTCTGTGTCTCCCTCTCTCTCTGACTCTTGCACCCGGTGCAAGGATGACATGCATATTCGTGAAGCATTCCGTATCTATTAAATAAAACAAAACAAAATAAAAAGTTATGAAAATGGAGTATTTTTACTGTTTAAGTCTTGGATGATCAAAATATCATTTGAATTACTAGAAAAATCAAGAGTAAATCAAAATCCAAAGCAAGATCTATAATTTTTTAAAGTTCATTTATTTATTTATTTCGAGAGAAAGCGAAAGAGAGAGCACAGTGAGGAAGGGGCAGAGAGAGAGACGGAGAGAGAGAGAATCCCAGGAAGGCTCCGTGCCAGCATTGCACAGACTCCAGCATGGTAACTAAACTCACAAACCATGAGATCGTGACCTAAGCAGAGATCAAGAGTCGGATGCTTAACCAAGTGAACCACTCAGGTGCCCCCCTTTATTTTTTTTTAATTTTTAATGTTTCTTTTTTATTTTTATTTTTTATTTAGTTTTGAGAGAGACAGAGGCAGTGTGAAAAGGGGAGGAGTAGAGAGAGAGGGAGACACAGAATCTGACGCAGGCTCCAGGCTCTGAGCTGTCAGCACAGAGCTCGACAAGGGGCTCGAACTCATGAACTGTGAGATCCTGACCTGAGCCGAAGCCGGATGCTTAACTGACTGAGCCACCCAGGTGCCCCTTAGGATCTTTTATTTCAGAGAGAGAGAGAGAGAGAGATAGAGAGAGAGAGAGAGAGAGAATATGCATGCAAGTGGGGTAGAGAGGCAGAGGGAGAGAATCTTAAGCCGGCTCCACACTGACATGGGGCTTGATCCCATGATCCTGCAATTGTGACCTGAGTTGAAATTCAGTCAGACACAACTGACTTTGCTACCCAGGCGCCTCTATTATTAACTATTTTAAACCTTATTCTTCTTATTTTTTTTAGTTTATTTATTTATTTTTGAGAGACAGAGACAGAGAGAAAGAGAGAAAGAGAGCACACAAGTGGGGTAGAGGCAGAGAGAGAGAATCCCAAGCGGCTCTGTACTGTCAGTGCAGAGACCAATGTGCGACCCGAATTCACAAACTGTGAGATCATGACCTGAGCTGAAGTCAGTCACTTAACCGACTGAGCCACCCAGGCGCCCCTAAGCCTTATTCTTCTTAAATGTAAGGGAAGACACATCTCTGAATATTGAGCACTAGTGTGTCTGTTTCTAAACGGTTTTCTAAGGTTTCTTCCAAGATTAGCTGCATACAATTTTATCCTACCTCTAAGAAATCAGTAGTCTAGTATGCTCTGAGGTTGTCAACATTGTTTTCAGAGCTTAAAAGTTTTAAGTCAACCAAGAGATCTAACAAATGATGTAAGTGGTAGATAAACCCTATGTCTGTGTCTCATAATAGGTAACCTTCTCTTCCACATTGCTGTGTCCATGCTTGCAGAAAAAAAAAAAAAACCTCTTATTCCTTTCACTTTTTTTTCATTTTGGGATTTATAAAATGAAGTCAAAATAGGCGATATCAGCATGGACACAGATATAGAGTGAGATCGGAGATTGCTTAATAATTACTTGATCTTTATTTTTCATCAATCAAAAATGTTAGTGGGGGCACCTGGATGGCTCAGTCACTTAAGCATCTGACTCTTGATTTCAGCTCAAGTCACGATGTCCCTATTGGTGAGTTCGAGCCTAGGTCAGACTCTGTGCTGACAATGTGGAGCCTGCTTGGGATTCTCTCTCTCTCTCTCTCTCTCTCTCTCTCTCTCTCTCTCTCTCTCTCTCTCTGTCCCACCCCCCTCTCTCTCTCTACCCCTCCCCCCACCTCTTCATCAAAATAAATAAACTTTAAAAAACTTTGAAAAATAAACTTTTAAAGTTAAATAAATAAACTTTAAAAAATAACAAGGCATATCCTTAAAAATATAAAAACCTGGGGAGCTTGGGTGGCTCAGTCGGTTGAGCGTCCGGCTTCAACTCAGGTCATGATCACACAGTTTATGGGTTCGAGCCCCAAGTCCGGCTCTGTGCTGACAGCTAGCTCAGAGCCTGAAGCCTGCTTCAGATTCTGTGTCTCCCTCTCTCTCTCTGACCCTCCCCTGCTCACGTTGTCTTTCTCTCTCTCAAAAATAAATTAAAAAAAAAAACATAAAAAAATAAAGTGAAAATTTTAAAAATATATATATAAAAACTCTCTGGTTCATCAATAGTCTAGGAAAGGAACAAACCATGGACATTCAAAGTCCATTAAGAAAGTCTGAGATATTAGTCACTGGCCAGGGGACTTCAACATCAGTCCCTCATTAGCAGCAAACTCTTCTAGACAGGGCCATCCTGCAGAAGAGGTAATCACTTGATATGGAGTACCTTCGGGGTCACCACTTTAAAAATATTCTCCCTGGGAACTAACCTCCAGGACTCTTTAGGGATTCCTTCCCTTGGTTTAAATCATTGCATTTCTAGAAAGTGAAAGGCAAATACCTCTTGGAGAAATAATAAGCTAGCTGTGACCAATAGAAGTTAGCTTCTTTTGAACCTGAAGGGAGATGGGTGAGAATGAATACTTGACACAGATATGACTTCCTGAAGAGCATGGTCAAGTTTAGGATCATGCAGAGCTTTAGTTTTAATATAATTTATTCTTTAATGTTTATTTTTTTGAGAAAGAGAGAGTGTGAGTGGGGGAGGTGCAGAGAGAGGGAGACACAGAATCCGAAACAGCGCAGAGTCAGATGTGAGGCTCGAACCCATGAGCCGTGAGATCATGACCCAAGCCAAAGTTGGACACTTAACAGACTGAGCTGCCCAGGTGCCCCAAGATCATGCAGAGCTTTTAAGAAAAGCTACATGACAGCATAAGAGCATCGAAGAGACAGGACCAAAGGGCATCTTATGGGAGGAGATAAGGCCACATATTAGTTTCACAATTTTGCCAAAGCCATCCTGGCTCCAAACACTAGAAACAGAAAAATTACTGCCTAATTATAACCATTCTAACCACTTTTCCTAAAGATATTCTTGGTATTGGAATAATTTTTATCTCTAGCTCAGTCAGTAAGGTTGGCCAAGATTAAAATGTAAAAACAAGTGAAGTCATGAGTATGAGAAGAAAATGTGACTGAAGACTTTTCATATTTTTGAGTGGGAAAGGTCTTTCTAAACAGGGTGCAGAGCACAAGGCTGTAACATGAAAGACTGATTAATATGGCCACCCAGAAACAAACAAACAAACTTGGAGGACTAAAAGGACCACAAAGTCAGAAGTAAACTAGGACTGGGGTACCCAGCTGGCTCAGTTGGTAGAACATGTGACTCTTGATCTCAGGGTTGTGAGTTCAAGCTCACGTTGGGTGTAGAACCTAATAAAAAAAAGAAAAAAAACTAGGACTTATATTTAGAATATATGAATAAATCTTATGATGAATACTTTTTAAAATTACCCAACTTTAAAATGGGTAGAGATACTTTCAGCTTCCAGTCAGGCACATGAGAAGCTTAGAAGTTATCACTCCATCCTAACAACTAAAATGCTGATCAAACTGAAAAATCAACAACTCTTCTTAGATCCATCAGAGACGTGAGGTCACAGGACAAACCACTGCCCCAACATTGGAGAGACTAAGAACTGACCACAGATAGGACTTCCATGGGAGACACTATGGGGGAGGAAAACCTGTAGCATAACTGACAAATTGTTGGAGACTCAAGTATGGACAAATCTAAGCATTTAAAATTCCAGAGGTTCCCCAAAATAAATAAATTTAAATACATACATAAATAAAGATTAAAAAATAAAACTCAAGGGGTTCCAGTCATAGGGAAGCCCCTGCAGTTTTGTTGTATCTCCAGAAGCCCTAGAAGGTTCTCACAGTGAACATCTCAGGGGAATCCCTCACATTTCCAGAGGGAGGAGGGGAAAGTAACCACTTAGAAGTACACCGGAACATTCTGTACTTATGAAGGCCTGCTCAGGGCACCTGGGTGGCTCAGTTGGTTGAGCGTCTCATTCTTGGTTTCAGCTCAGGTCACGATGCCACAGTTTTTGAGTTCGAGGCCCACATCAGGCTCCACGCTGATGACACAGAGCCATCTCTCACTCTCTGCCCTTCCTCCTTCACTCTCTCTGTCTCTTTCTCAAAATAAACAAATGAACTTAAAAATTAAAAAAAAAAAAAGCCAGCTCTCAAAATCAACCATCTTATCAAAGCCTAACCTCTTGGAGTCTTATCAGAGTCTAAACAACTCAGGAAAAGGGCAAAATCCAACTCTGGCTCTTTCTAGACATCCTGTACCATTTAAGGAGAAATAAAACAGAAGCACTTGGGAAGTTCACAGCTCAGGGGTACAGGCTCACTCAAAGCCTGAGACCCAAACATAGTTCCATAGGACACTTCCCCTCCTCCCCCCACACCTTACCACCACACCGCAAAAGGCCTATTTACTAGAGATCCTTTTACTCAATACACCATGTCCAGCTTTCAGCAGAAAATTACAAGGCACACTAAATGGCAAAAAACCAAAAAACACAGTTTGAAGACAGAATGAGCACAAGAAGCAGCCTCAGATATGGCAGGCATGTTGGAATGAACAGATCAGAAATTTTTCAGTTGCAGTTAGAATGGCCAAAATCCAAAATGCTGACAACACCAAATGCTGGCAAGGATGTGGGGCACCAGGAATTCTCATTCATTGCTGGTAGGAACGCAGAACGCTCAGCCACTTTGGAAAACAGTCTGGCAGTTTCTTCTAAAATATACTTGTGCCACACGAATGAATAGTTGTGCTCTCTGATATTTCCCCCTAATGAGCTGAAAACGTATGCCCGTGCAAAAACCTGCACTCAGATCTTCATAGCACGTTTGTTCATAATCGCCTGAACATACAAGCAAACAGGATATCCTTTGCTGGGGGAGTAGATGACTAGACAGTGATATATCGGGATAAGGGAGTACTAGTCTCCCCTTCAAAACAAAATCAAGCCATGAAAACACACCAAAGAAACTTAAACGGGTATTCCTAAGTGAAAGAAGTTAATCTGAAAAGGCTACATAGTATATGTTTCCAACTATGTGACATTCTGAAAGGCAAAACTGTGGGGACAGTAAAACCATCAGGGATGGCCAGAGGTTAGGAAGGAGAGCGGGAGGAAGAGGCAGAGCTCAGAGGCTTTGTAGGGGAGCGGAACACTGCGTATGATACCGTAAGGGTGGATACGTGTCATTATCCATTTGTCAAAACCCACAGGACATGCAACACCTAGAGTGAACCCTAATGTCAACTATAGACTTTGGCTGATTATAATGTGTCGATGTAAAGTCATCAAGTGCTCACTCTGCTGTGGGATGTTGACAGCGCTGGAGGCTGGGCACGTGTGGAGAACAGCTGAAATGACGGTAACAACACAGGGGAAATATTAAATGAATAAAGTGTGCAGCGAATAACCTGTTGCCTTTATTACAAAAGTATATTTAAGTATACATCATACCTTAAACATAAAATCACAATATTTAGCTTCTTAGCCAGCAGAAGAAACAAAGGGAACATAAAAAGCTTTATGAATCCATCAGAAGGTTGGACAGCAGAGGTGGGATGGGGAGGGGAAAAAGCAAAGGAAAAAATGGTTGATAAGTGGAATCTAAACTAAGTGAAAGGAGGTGACTTGAAGAAATATATACATATAAAATGACACAATTCATACGAAGTTTAAAAAAAGCCCAGATGACAAAACTACTTAATGTTTATGGGTGAATGAAGAACACAAACTTTGTGACACCAGTTCCCGCCGGAAAGAATGAGATCAAAGAATATACAGAGTATCTAAACTGTGTACATTTTCATTCCTATTTCCTAAACCTCTTTTTTATTTTTATTTATTTTTTTAAATGTTTATTTATTTTGAGAGAAAGAGAGAGAATACATGCGTGCACAAGCAGGAGAGGGGCAGAAAGAGACAGACACCCAAGCAGTCTCCGTACTGCCAGTGCGGAACCCAACGCAGGGCTCGAACTCTAAAACTGCGAGATCACTACCTGAGCCAAAACCAAGAGTCAGACGCCTGACTGAGCCACCCAGGCATCTCCTAATTCTTTTTTATTTAATACTAAAACATAATATTAAGATTTAATGAAGGTAGGCGGTGGGTACCCAGGCATTCATTATTTTACTTCCTATTCTTGTCTCTATGTCAGAAAGAATTCATATTTAAAAAAATAAGTTAAAAAAGAGCAAAGCATAAAAAATCATGTATATGTATATAGTTTATATGAATAATTAAGATCACATATATGTTGGAATAAGCATGCAAAAAATATACACCTGACTCTTAAGATTGTGTCTAGAGGACTGCATTGCAGCCTACTTTCACTATCTGCAATATTTTCTAATTTTTTGTTTTGTTTTACAATGAAAAAATATTTTTTTTTAAGTAAGGACAATCAAAAAGAAATCAAGGGAGCCCGAACACAACTTTAGTCTTCTTTAGGAAAACTCAAAGCAACAACAGTTAATACAAAAGAAAGAACATACTGGAAAATGCTATTTTCAAGCAAATGCTCTCTGAATGTATTATTCTGCTACATTACGTCAACCTGCTGGGAGAAGCGATAAACAAGTCAATGCAAAATGTAGATATTTCCTTGTATTCTTGCTCAGCATTTCCATTATTGCGGTGGGTAAGACTGAAAGGACAAAACGTTAGAATTTTGATTGAAGGGAAGGCCACACTATCCTGTGGCCGCTGGCCGTGAAGCTTAGGCCATTCTTAGGCTGTAACTGGGAAATGCTTGCCTTGTTGATTCGAAGTAGAAGGTTAATCTAGGCAGTTTACGGTGTCAAGGAAACGGTTCAGATTGCTGGCATGGTAACGGGAAAGGAGAAAACCGTAATGGGAAACTGTAACAGTCCTCTGGCCTGTATCTCACACCCAGGCAGGTACCCTTTACTGTACATTGGGTTGCGAGGCTGTTTACATTCCATATAAATATTGTACATTTGCAAGTATTAAAGTCTTAGCATAGACCAGGAACACATTGTATCAGGAATACAATGGCATGTATTTTGTGCATGAGGACTCATTTTAAACAGAAATCATAGTTTTGGGATGTCAACTTTGTGCTGTGGGAGCATAGTTTGAACAGAAATGTATCACATATAACAGATCTATGATAATTACACTTTTTCAGGATTATCTGGCAACCTCATTATGCACATATTTTATAAAATGTACCCATGAGTAGGTTCGTTATCTTTAATGGAAATAGAGAATTACCACAATCATAATTCATAATCCTATTGCTGAGATGGGAAGGAGTCATATGGTACCTTTTGGAAGAGATGACCAAAAGGGAAAAAAGGATTTACATCAAAAACTACAATGTCATATATGTAGGTTTTCCAAATGGGTAGTGCATTTCTCATTAAATATTATTAAGCCTTATTTCACTTAGCATAATACCCTCCAGTGAAATAAGTAAAAAAAAAACAGATATCATATATTTTCACTCATATGTGGAACTTGAGAAACTTAATAGAGGACCATGGTGGAAGGGAAGGCGAAAAATCGTTTCAAACAGAGACAGAAGCAAACCGTAAGAGACTCTTGAATGCAGAAAACAAACTGAGGCCGGGAGACGTGAGGGAAGGCGGGTGATAGGCACTGAGGAGGGCACTTGTTGGGATGAGCACTGGGTATTGTATGTAAGCGATGAATCACAGGAATCTACCCCCCAAACCAAGAGCACGCTATACACACTGTACATTAGCTCATTTGACAATAAAATTTAGAAAATTTTTCAATTAAAAAAATAAATAAAGAGGTTCTAATTGCTAGAAAGATACAAAATTTGGACAATATCAAGTAAAATGATTTCCATTCCCTCATTCCTTCAACTTTCGTTCATTCATGGAAACTATGATTGAATGATTCAACACAGCATTGGAAAGCCCAGACTCTGGAACTCAGATGCCTCATTACTAAGCTTTGCCCTGCCGTGAACTATCTTTCTGACTTTGGCCAAGTTTCTTAACTAAGCCTTAGTTACTTCATCTGTAACACTGTACAAAAATAATTCCTATCGGGGCGCCAGGGTGGTTCATTCAGTTGGGCGTCAGACTTCTGCCCAGGTCATGATCTCATAGTTAGTGGGTTCAAGTCCCACATCACGCTCTCTGCTGACAGCTCAGAGCCTAGAGCCTGCTTCAGATTCTGTGTCTTCTTCTCTCTCTGCCCCTCTCTCACTCATGATCAGTATGTCTCTCAAAAATAAACAAACACTAAAAATGTTTTTAATTATTCCTATTTATACTCTTTCTAGTGAATTAAATGGCAAAGTCAATGTAAAGCAATTTAGTATATACCTGATATGTAGTAGGTACTCAATCATTAACCAAAAATAATTAATATATTCTCAAAAAAATAAATATTATTAAGCCTAATGGGCAAACGTTAAAAGATAATTTTATATCAGTATTTCCCCCAACTGGATATGGAAATTTCCCAAAATAGGCCTTTCAAAACAACAGGACAGAATAAGGTCACGTGGACCTCAATCCCCTTCAGGAAAAGTAGTCTCTGCCAACATGCTCCACCTGTTGCAAAAACTGCCCTCAAGTTAAAAACTGCTGTGAAATTTGGCAGCATTTGTTAACATTTTAAATGTTCATAACCTTTGAATATAGTCTTTTAACCTGTAGGAAACTGTTTTACAGAATCCTGTAAGAGCACAAAGATGAATGCACCAGGGTCTTCTCCACAGTAGTGTTTGGGGTCTTTTGCAATAGCTAAAAGGTTCATGGCAAACCAACCATTCATCAATAAAGAGATCTTTAAATACATCATGGCATTTGCACATAACAAAATGCAATATATATATATATATATGCCAATATATATATATATATATATATATATACATATACACATATTTTTTTAATGACACAGATTTATCTGTACCATCATGGATAAAGATGTGAATGCTATATTAAGTGTAAAAATACACTGTAAAATGCTATCTTGAATATAATCCCATTTTCATTGTTGGTATCTGCATGGAAAGAAAAAACATGAGAGAAAGAACCTGTATAATGTTGACAGTGGAGGCTACGGAAGACTTCCGCTTTGTAGTTCATGTACTTCTGTAGCACTTGAACCTTGTACAATGTATGTATTTTAATTTGTAATCAGAAAAAATAACTCAAGAGACACCTGGGTGACTCAGTTAGTTGAGCATCTGACTCTTGATTTCAGCTCAGGTCATGATCTCACGGTTGATGAGTTGGAGCCCCACATGCACTGACAGCATGGAGCCTGCTTGGGATTCTCTCTCCCCTTCTCTCTCTTCCTCTCTCTCAAAAAACATAAATAAACTTTAAAAATCTATAAAAGAAAAAATAATTCAAACATTACTTTTAAAAACACTGAGATATTGGGGTGACTGGGTGGCTCAATCAGTTAAGCGTTGAACTCTCGGTTTTGGCTCAGGTCATGGTTTCATGATTCATGGGATGGAGTTCTACATCGGTTTCCATGCTGTCAGCATGAGATTCTCTATCTTGAGATTCTCTCTCTTTCTGTCTCTATGCCCCTCCCCTGATTGCTCGCTAGCTCTCTCTCTCTCTCTCTCTCTCTCTCTCTCTTTGTCTCAAAAATAAATAAACTTTTAAAAATGGAAAGAAAATGAGATATTGTATGCATACATACATAAGCACGAACAGTCTGAGCATTTTGACTGACTTAGTCGAATTGATAAAAATGTATGCAGAAACAGACCAAGCTATGCAAGCTTGATTTTTTTTCTTTAAGATGGCATCAGGGACCGGAGCACCTGGCTGGCTCAGTCAGGAGATCATTCGACTCTTGATCTCGGAGCCACGAGTCCAAGCCCCACACTGGGGTATAGAGATTATTTAAAAATAAAACCTTAAAAAAGAAGTAATAAGACGGTTTTATGGACTGAAGTCTGTTGTGTCAAAATTCTTGTTTTGAAGACCTAATCCCCAATAACTCAGAATGTGACTGTATTTAGAGATAGGACCTTTAAAGAACTGCTTATGTTAAAATGGGGTCATTAGTGTGGGTCATAATCCAATGACTGGTGTCCTTGTAAGAGGAGGAGACTATGACACAGACACACAGAGCAAAGACCACATGTGGACACAGCAAGAAAGCGGCCATCTGCAAGCCAAGGAGAGAAGCCTAAGAAGAAACCAACCCTGCTGACACCTGATCTTGAACTTGTAACCTCCAGATCTGTAAGGAAATAAATTCCTATTGTTGAAGATACCACTCAGTCCATGACATTTTGGTATGGCAGCCCACCTGACTAATACAGACAGTAAACTGATAAGGAAAATTATAGCAAACATTACAGATCTACATTTTATTTTTTTTTAATGTTTGTTTATTTTTGAGAGAGGAAGAGACAGAGCGTGAGTAGCAGAGGGACAGAGAGAGAGGGACAGACAGAATCCAAAGCAGCCTCCAGGCTCTGAGCTCTCAGCACAGAGCCTGACTGTAGGGCTCAAACTCCCAAACTGTGAGATCATGACCTGAGTCGAAGTCTGGCATTTAACCGACTAAGCCACCAGGTGCCCCTAAATCTACATTTTATTTATTTTTAAATTATTTTCTAAATTATTTTTTAATGTTTTTTATTTATTTTGGGGAGAGAGAGAGAGAGAGAGAGAGAGAGCGAGCATGAGCAGGGGAGGGAGACATCGAATTCGAAGACACGCTCCAGGCTCTGAACTAGCTGTCAGCGCTGAGCCCAATGCGGGGCTCGAACCCATGAACTGCGAGATCATGACCTGAGCCCAAATCGGATGCTTAACTGACTAAGCCACCCAGTCATCCCTAGATGTACATTTTAATTTTTTTTAATGTTTTATTCATTTTTGATATGGAGAGAGAGAGAGAGAGAGAGAGAGCGAGCGAGCGAGCACGAGAGGGGGAGGGGCAGAGAGAGAAGGAGACACAGAACCGGAAGCAGGCTCCAGGCTCCGAGCCAGCTGCCAGCACAGAGCCCGACGCGGGGCTCGAACCCACGAACGTGAGATCTGACCTGAGCCGAAGTCGGAGGCGCAACTGACTGAGCCACCCAGGCGCCCCACATTTTAAAACCTACTTTATAGCGGCACCTGGCTAGCTCAGTTGTAAGAGGATGTGAATCTTGATCTTGGGGTTGTGAATCTGAGCCCCACGTTGGGTATAGAGATTACTTTAAAAAAACAAAGTCTGTAAAAAATAAAAAATTAAAAAAATAAAACCTACTTCATAGCAACATGGAGGAACCTTGGAAACATGCAAAGTGGAAGAAGCCAGTAACGAAGACTACATACTATGATTCCATTTATATAAAATGTCCAGAAAAGGCCAATCTTTACAGATATTAGTGCTTGTCTAAACCCTAGGACCTTGGAGAAAAATTAGGAATGGCCACTAATGACTACAGGGTGTCTTCTGGGGGTGTGTTCTAAAAATTGTCCTTTGTGTCCTAGATGTGTCCTAAAATGTATTGTGGTGCTGGCTATAGATCTCTGTGAACACGCTGAAACTATGAAAGGGTACGATTTAAATGGGTAAATTTTATTGTAAACCGTATCTCATGAAAACCATTTTTAAAAACTCATTTAGGGGACTAGGTGGCTCAGTCAGTAGAGCATCCAACTCTTCATCTCAGGGTCATAAGTTCAAGCCCCACATTGGGCATAGAACCTACTTTAGAAAAAACTCATTTTATAGAAATAGAGGAAAATCACAAAATTAAAAATAGAGCAGTAACCATAGAGATGAAATCAAAAGAATTGTACAATGATTTAGTCTATGCAAATACACTTGAAAACCTGGGTGAAATGGATTATTTCCTAGGAAAATTTGAATCACCTAAATTAAGTCACAAAGAGATGAAAAATAAGCTAATTACTATGAGAGAAATTGGAAATGTTGTCAAAGAATACCTTTACAATCAAGGAGGCCCAGAAATTTCAGATAAATTTTACCAAATCTTCAAGTACTAAATAACTCCGATATTATTTCACCTGTTCCATGGCAGGAAAGAATCCAAATTATCTTCCTCAAATTTCAGAGAAAGCTTGGGTTCAGTCTCACTTACGAATATCAATGCAAACATATTATACCCGAGATAAACAAATAGAATAGACAGCCTATTGAAAGAATTACACATCAATGACCAAGTGCTCTATTTCTAAAAGAAGAAAAATTTTAATGTTAAGAAATCCATTAATATCATTCACTATATTAATAGATCAAGGGAGAAAATACTATGATCATTTTCCTAGATGCTTAAAATGTATCGGACAAAGTCCAACATTGATTGCATATTTCAAATACTCCTAATAAACTGGGGATAGATAGAGACTTGCTCAGCATGGTATTTAAAACCATTGGCTACTGAGGTATAAACAGAAAGACAGACATAGCAACCAAGCAGAATATGGTCCAGAAATAGAGACAAACATATATGGAACTGTAGGAATAAAAGCCACATTTCAAATCAGTGAAGGAAATGGTTATTTCCTTCAACAAATGGCACAGTGACAACTGGCTAAGCGTACACTATATCCCTGCCACACTCCTTGTACCAAAATAAATTACAGATGGGATTAGTTCTTAAGAAACAAAAATATATTAGGAAAAAAATAACTGGATATGTTTAGGACTTTGGAAGAAGAAAATTCCATTTAAACAAAACACAAAATACAAAAGCCATAAGGAAAATTATTACATACTTGACTACATTAAAAATGAAACTTTTCTGCAGGAAAAAACACCCCTTACCTCGAAAGGATTCTAGATGGATCAAATATTTAAACTTTTTTTAAATCATAAAAAACAATGAGAGTTAAAAAAAATAATAATAATTCCAAAGTGGGGAAGAACTTTCCCAACAGGGCGTCAAATCTAGAAGCCATCAAGAAATATTGAAAATTTTGCATAAAAATTTAAAAGGTCTGCTTAGAAAAAACACCAAAACTACAGTTAAAAGGCAGGCTCGCAAATATGGCAATTCATATCAAACATAGCACTAGTTTCCTTAATATATAAAGAACTCCTACAATTCAAAAAGGAAAAGACCAATAAAAACAGCCACTGGGTGGCTCAGTTGGGTAAGCGTCTGACTTCGGCTCAGGTCATGATCTCACAGTCCTGAGTTCAAGCCCTGTGTAGGGCTGTGTGCTGACAGCTCAGAGCCTGGAGCCTGCTTCAGATTCTGTGTCTTCCTCTCTCTCTGCCCCTCCCCTAGTCATGCTCTGTCTCTGTTTCTGTCTTTCCCTCTCAAAAGTAAATAAACATTTTTTAACAATTAATAAAATAATTAACTTAAAATGTGTTTTTTAAAAAAGATAAAGGATATGGACTGACAGTTCACAAAAAAAGGAAATTGCTTTTAGAATGTCAAAATTAGGGGCCCCTGGGTGGCTCAGTCGGTTGAGCGTCTGGCTTTGGCTCAGGTCATGATCTCACCATTTGTGGGTTCGAGCCCCACTTCGGGCTCTGTGCTGACAGCTAGCTCAGAGCCTGGAGCCTGCTTCAGATTCTGTGTCTCCCTGTCTCTCTCTGACCCTCTCCTGCTCATGCTGTGTGTCTCTCTCTCAAAAATAAATAAGACATTAAAAACATTTTAAGTCAAAATTATTAAAGTTCACTCATATTAAAAAGATGCACACTTACAATGAGATACCATTTTCACCTATTAAACTGTGAAAGATCCAAAAGTTTGAAAACACTATTTTTGATGAGGGTGTAAGAAGATAGGCAACCAGCCAAAAGCTCAATTTATACTACTATTATACTCCCACGTTTATGAGATGACATACATATGGCGTTATTTACTGCAGCCCTGTTTGCAACAGGAAGGGTTGCAAACAAACAAATTCCCATCAAATAAAGGACAGTTTACATAAAAGATCAGGACACCTGGCTGGCTTAGTCCGTAGAACATACACCTCTTGATCTCGGGGTTGTGAGTTCATGCCTGACGTTGGATGTACAGCTTACTTACGAATAACAGATAAAAAGATCTATATGATTATATTCTAACTGATCTTGAGAGGACACATGAAAAATGGTAAAAGCTATTTCTGAGGAAGGAAACTCAGACTGGGGTTTAGTAATTACAAAGAGATTTACTTCCTATTGTATACATTTTTCAAAATACTCCTTGAGTTTTTACTATGCCCATAATTTACTTATTTGGGGGTTTTGTGGGGGTTTTTTGTTGGTTTGTTTTTATTTTTTAGAGAGAGCACAAGCAGGGGAGAGGGACAGAGGGGAAGAGAGAGAAAATCTTAAGCAGGCTCCAAGCTCAGCACAGAGCCCAACACAGGGTTCGATCCCATGACCCTGGATGGGATCATGACCTAAACAAAATCAAGAGCCAGACACTCAAACAACTGAGCCACCCATGTACCCCGGATTTTTTAAACTATTTTTATGTATTGAATAAACATGTAGAAATTGGCATATGCCAAACACTATCAGCTTTCCAAATAGTAACTCACGTATTTTTCTTAACAACTCTTTGAGGTAGTACTATTATTGCGTCCATTTCACAGATGATGAAACCCAGGCATATACAGTCACATTATGACTTCCATGGGCCCTGGGGACTTTGGCTGTTGGGGGACAATTCCATCATAAACGAATATTGAGAATTATATTTCAAAACTGCTTTCATATATAACAACAAATATAATATCAGGCTGGATTCATTTTTTTTAAGTTTACTTATTTTGAGAGAAAGAAGTGTGTGTGACCAGGGAAGGGGCAGAGAGAGAGAGAGGGAGAAAGAGAATCCCATGCAGGCTCCATGCTTGGCGAGGAGCCCTGCGCAGGGCTTGATCTCACAACTGTGAGATCATGACCTAGCTGATATCAAGAGACACTTAACCAACTGAGCCATCCAGATGCCCCTGGATTCATTATTGTATACTCATTAGTTTTATATTCATTTTTACTTCTGATTTTAAAAGAAAATAAAACATTTCATGGGCTCCTAAAAGTATAACAGGTCTTCGGCACTGTGTTTTCTGCAAGCAACAGAGAGATTAAGTAAGTTATCTAAGGTAACACAGCCAGTAAGTAGTAAAACTGGGATTTGAATCCAGGAAGTATGGTTTCAGAATCTGAGCTTTTAGTTTGTATGCTAGATAAATAAAGCAAATCATGGGGTGGGGTGGGGGGAGAAATTATGTAGTTTATATATATGTTGACATAAAATTACCTGAAGACAAATTTTTTCTTTTTTTTTAAGTAGACAAAAAAAAATAGGCTTAATACCCTACATGGGGCTTGAACTCATGGCCCAGAGATCAAGAGTCTCATGCTCTACTGACTGAGCCAGCCAGGAACTCCCCTAAAGACAAATTAGCCAAAAAATCATGGAGGAAAACAGTGTACATATTACGTTTTGTAAAAAAGAAGGTTTACATACACATACTATCTCTGAAGAATGTATTTTATTTGTTTTTAAGTTTTATTTATTTATGTTGAGAGAGAGAGAAAGAACAAGAAGGTGAAGGGCAGAGAGAGAGAGAGAGAGAGAGAGAGAGAGAGAGAGAGAGGGAGAATCCCAAGCAGGCTCCATGCTCTCAGCACAGGGCTTGAAAAATAAGTTAAAGAGGCACCTGGGTGGTTCAGTGGGTTAAGCATCCGACTTTGGCTTCAGTCAGTTCATGGATTCGAGTCCTGCATCAGGCTCTGTGCTGACAGCTCGGAGCCGGAAGCCTGCTTTGGATTCTGTGTCTCCCTCTTTCTCTGTTCCTCCCCCACTTGTGCTGTCTCTCTCTCAAAATAAATAAACATTAAAAAGATTTTGTAATAACAATAAATAAATATCTGGAGTAAAACACTGGGGAACTAGGGGCCTGAGAACTTACTATTTCATTGTATATGCCTTTGTATCATAGAATTTTCTTTTATTTTTTTTTTATTTTTATGTTTTTTACCAAGAGTATATATTTACTGAAGAGAAAACTGAGACCCAAACAAGGTTAAGTAACTTGTTCAAGGTTATACAGGTAGTAATGAAACCAACTGTATATAAGTATGAACCATTCGGCCAACCAATAATACAATGTTGTTTCTAAGTATAAACCTTTAAATGCATCCCTATTAAAGCTCATCATTTGCATCCAGAGAACCAGTTAGGCTGGTTCTATGCTCTTTTTGTATCATGATCCGGATCCATTGCATTCATCTCTATGATCCCCTTAAACCTGGCAAGCATGCTTTCTGCATTTCCACCCACATTATTGTTGAATATGTTTAACACGTGACAAGGCTTAAGCAGAGCTCTGCTGGTGAAACTAGGAATCTCTCCAAGGATGTCATCAATCCGTCTCTTCGAGTAATGAGCTAGCTACCAATCCAAATGATTGTACCATCTAGCAACTCTACTCACATCTTCCCACTTACCTTGCCCAAAGGTTATCTGAAGATCCAAATGTTTTATTGAAGTGCCCAGACCATTCCCTTGGTCAGTAAGCTATTCTGAAGCCTCTTTTACAGTGGGTGTTGAAAATTAGTAAGTGAGGGCCGCCTGGGTGGGTCAGTCGGTTAAGCATTTGACTTCAGTTCAGGCCATGATCTCATGGTTTGTGGGTTTGAGCTCCATGTCAGGCTCTGTGCTGACAGCTCAGAGCCTGGAGCCTTAGATTCCGTGTCTCCCCCTCTCTCTCCGCCCCTCCCCTGCTCATGTTCTGTCTCTGTCCCTCTCTCAAAAATAAACATTAAAAAAAAATAAGGAAAATTACTAAATGATTACTTTCTTTACCACATTATGCAAGCTTCTGAAATTTACAATGTAGCCTGTCCCCCAGATCTCAGGCAAACTGTTTCAGGAAGACCAAGCTCCACCCCCAAATTTCTCATCACACGCTCGAACAGAATATTTTAAAAAACGGAGCTATACAACTGTTTACCCCACTGGAATCAACCCACTGCCACCCAAAATAACCCAGACAACTGAACACAGCAGCTGGGCCACCAAAGAAGCACTCTGTGACAACTCCTCGCTCCGTTTCTGGCAATAACACGCAGGCTCTAGTCAAAGTGTTGGGAGAAGAATATATTTTCTGGCTTCCCCTGGAATCACACACTATGGCACTGAATGTACATGGGTGATGCTAACTGAACACAACTGCTAAGTTTCTGAAAAGTGTCCTGTAAAGAAGAATTTAAGGAATTCATCTTTTCATTGACTTGCCCACCAAATTGGACCCACGATGCCCTGCAAAGTGTTTTGTCCCCAGGTTATTAAAAAAAATGACACTTACAAATGCAGCAGGATTTTCAACTATATATTTCAGAGGGGAAAATGTGATTAACACTAAAATAATAAATAACATGTTTTACTCAAAATGTCAAAGTAGAAGGAATAAAAGCAAAGCCAGTAACATGTCAGAGATTCCAGTAATAGAATTACTTAGCTGATACTGCCTCACACATTGTTCCTCTATGGAAGCTCAGTTTTGCACCATTTCTAATATTTTCTCCATCTTAGATTTGCCATCCCCTTTTCAGACCTCTTCATTAGATGAAGTCTATATGGCTTGTGAAATGATTTGCTTTAATACAAGATAACCATGCATAAAGTGGGTCTGTTTAAATATGCAGTTGGCTGGCAGCTGCTTAATATCTAAAGAATTATTAGTAAATTAAATTGTGATGATACTATTCCCAACCTAAGGTTAAAAAGGCTAATAGTGCTCTCATTAAGGCATGTTATTGTATCAAAACACTGGCTACTGAGATTGACAAAATGCCGATCATAGTTACATATTAACTCTGTGCTATCATTAATCACTCCAGGATAGAGTAATAATAGCTAACTTTTACTGAGGATTCACTATGTACTACATTCCATATACTATGGGAAGTGCTGTATATGTATTATCAAATTTAAGGCTGAAATGACCCTATAAAACAAAAAGCATTGTTATCACCACTTTATAGAAGAAATTGAGGCACAGAGGAGCTAAGTAATTTCACAAAGAGCACATAGGCAGTAAATGGTAGACTCTTACATGAAGCCAGACTAATTTCAGAGCCAGAATTCAACCACTACGCTAGGGAAAGAATTGGACATTTCTGTTGATGATGGATGGGGGAGAATAGATATAACAGCAGCAACTTTGTTTTAAAAAAAATGAAGTTGCTTGGGGCAACTGAGTGGCTCAGTCAGTTAACTGTCCAACTTCAGCTCAGGTCAGGATTTCACGGTCCATGAGTTCAAGCCCATGTCAGGCTCTGTGCTGACAGCTTGGAGCCTGGAGCCTGCTTCAGATTCCGTGCCTCCTTCTCTTTCTGCCCTTTCCCTGCTCTCTCTCTCTCTCTCTCTCTCTCTCTCTCTCAAAAATAAACATAAAAAATTATTTAAAAAATGAAATTGCAACACACACACACAACTGCTGTTTCTATTTAGTACATAAACATCTTGATTTCAGAGTTTCTCTGAATCAATCAATGACAAATGAGAGACATCTACCTACTGAAGTTGGACTCTGTCAATATTCTATGTATCTGTAAATGGTTTTTAATTAGATGGCAAGTGAACTCCATGACTCCCAAGCAAATATTGTAGCTTTGACATCTTTGGGATAAGTGGCTGACAGTGTGTTTTTATAGAGAAGGGCTACAAAGGGAAATGGGAAAGATTGTTTTCCTGAAGGTTGGCTGAGGGCTAGGGCCAGAAAGGCCTGGAACACAGTAGTCTAGTGCTCTTAAGACTCGACCCACTTTTGCATATAAATTATTGCAAATCCTTACACAGCTAAAAATAACAATCCTCACTTTACACTAGATTCAATAGAACACAATTCTAACTAAATATGTTAATATACCTAATATCGCTATTTCAGATTATTGTTTTATGGTAAAGAAGTCATATTAGAATATAGAGATTCTAAAGCAATGATCCTCTTTTTTGAGTGATGAACTTAAAAATATATACACTAACCGAGAGGATGGGCAAGATGGCAGAGAAGTAGGGAGCTCTGTAATTTTCGCCAGCCCACATCTATCAAACTAAGAAGGACTGAAGCCACAATACTCTGATCTGCAGGAGTGGGAAGAAAAGACACAGAGTCCACAAAGAAGACAGCCTCATAGGTGTGTGAGTGAGTGCGAACTGGGGAAGACAAAAACGGGCTGGGACCCGGAGGCTGGGAGGGGAAGGAGCCCCCTCTGCGCAGAGCCATGGAGAGACAAGGAGAAGAGAAGAGAGGCTGGAAACGCTCAGGGAGCTGTCTCTACAGAAGAGAAAAACCTTGGCCCAGGAGGGAGAGGTATCCTATCATCCCATCTATAACCGCAGGGCACAGGGAGAGAGATCCTTACTCTCTAGCTGGGGCACTATCTTTGGGCTCAGCACCCTGATCCCAGGCTGCGCCAGGAGACACTGCTCCCCTACTCCCCCTACTAGATCCCGGGCTGAGAAGCTGCCCACCTGAGGGAGTTCATCTCATCTCGAGTGGTATCATTAAAGTGCGTGGACTAGGATTTGGAAACGAGGCGGGGCTTGGAAAATACAACTTGGCCAGCCGGAAGCACAGGGAGATCGGACCCAAAAGAGTGGGTTGCAACGCTTAGTTCCAGAAGGGAATGGGGTGCCATTATTCTTCTCCCCACAACCATCAAGATGGGGCCGCAGGGAGCGGCCCTCGGGAACCTCAGTGGAGACAAGACCTGCCTACACCAAACCACACCAATCTGCGCTGGAGAGCTTTATTCCTGCCCTGCTCCAGCCCGGGCAAGACCAACACTGATGCATTGCCATGATTAGATCAATTCTTGCTGTTCAGATATATTTTCCCTTATCTCATTCTTATCTCTCCCCTCCACGGACTGGGCAAGTGGGACATTGGTTCGCCTAAACTGTCACTTAATCCATTCTCTTGATGCTACCTCTCTTTCTCTCTCTCACTGGAATAACCAGACTATATAGCTTATTCGGGTAACATTATCTTCTTTTTTTTCCTCCTCACCTCCTACCATACTCTCCTTTTTCTCTCACTGAATTAAGCCTTTTGGTCTCTCTGCCTGGTCAACATTCAATTTCACTTCCTCCACAGCCCTGTCTCTTCTCTCTTTGTAGATGCTCTTCCCACAGCACTGCCTCCACCCTACACTTTGTTTGTAGCTGGGATTTCTGGTTTTCTGCTTTCAGACTGTCCTTTGTCTTTTGTTGTTTTTGTCCCCCCCCTTTCCCTTTTTTATTCTTTCCCCTATTGGTTTGCTTGTTTGTTTTATTTGTCTGTGCATTTGCATGCTTTTGTTCCATGTGTGTTTGTCTGTCTGTTTTCCTTTTAGGGCTACCTCAAGAAACAAGCCAAAGAACACATGGTAGAGAGTCCCAAATATCACCATGAGTAGGGAAATAAAACAACCAAAGGCACAACCAGAAAAACCAAGAGACACCATTAAAAGAACACTTCCTGAATGGACAGACCCTGGACAGTCAGTGCGCCTCCTTTAAATATAGCAACACTCACAGGTGCAGAGCGCATAATAAGCTTTTAAAACTGACAAGAGACAGAAAGCTAGCCAAAATGACAAAATGGAAGAACTCTTCTCGAAAGAAATTCCAGGAAGAAGTCCCAGCCACAGAACTGCTGAAAACATATATAAGCAACATAATGGAGCAAGAATTTAGAACAATTGTCATAAAATTAATTGCTGGGCTTGAAAAAAGTATGGAAGACATTAGAGAAGCTATTGATACAAAGACTAGGGATGTTCAAAATAGCTGTGACAAGTTAAAAAATGCTACAAATGAGGTGCAAAGTAAAATGGAGGCTGCCACTGCTCGGATTGAATAGGAAGAGAGGAGAATAGGTGAATTAGAAGACACAGTTATAGAAAAAGAGGATGCCAAGAAAAAGAGAGAAAAATTGATCCAGGAACACAAAAGGAGAATTCGAGACCTGAGTGATACAATCAAATGGAACAATATCCGTATCATAGGAGTTCTTGAAGAAGAAGAAAGAGAACATGGTCCTGAAGGGGTGCTTGATCAAATTATAGCCTAGAACATCCCCAATCTGGGGAAGGAAAAAGCCATTGAAATCCAAGAGGCACAGAGAATTCCCCTCAGATGTAACTTGAATTGACCTTCAGCACAACATATCATAGTGAAACTGGCAAAATATAAGGATAAAGGGAGAATTCTGAAAGCAGCTAGGGATAAAAGGGCCCTACCATACAAAGGGAAACCTATCAGAGTGGTTACAGACCTATCTACTGAAACTTGGCAGGCCAGGAAGGAATGGCAGGAAATCTTCAGTGTGATGAACAGAAAAAATATGCAGCCAAGAATCCTCTATCCAGCAAGCCTGTCATTCAAAATAGAATGAGAGATAAAAGTGTTCCCAAATTTAAAAAATTGAGAGAATTCATCATCACCAAACCAGCCCTACAAGAAATCCTAAGAGGAACTCTATGAGGGAAATGTTGCAAGGAATACAAGGTACCATAGACACCACTACAAACATGAACTCTACAGAGAACACAATGACTCTAAACCCATATTTTTCCATAATAACACCGAATGATGTAAATGGGCTACATACTCTAATCAAACAACATAGGGTAGCAGAATGGATAAAAAAGCAAAATCCATCTATTTTCTGTCTACAAGAGACTCACCTTAGACCTGAAGACACCTTCAGATTGAAAGTAAGGGGATGGAGAAATATTTATCATGAAACTGGAGGTCAAAAGAAAGGCGGAGTAGCCATACTTCTATCAGGCAAACTGGACTTTAAAGTAACAGCAGTAACAAAAGATGAAGAAGGACATTATATAATAATTACAGGGTCTCTCCATCAGGAAGAGCTAACAATTATAAACATCTACGTGTCGAATTCGAGGGCACCTAAATACATAAAACAGTCACAAATAGAAACAATTTATTGATAAGAATGTGTTAATTGCAGGGGATTTTAATACTCCATTTACAGTAATGGATAAGTCAACTAGACAGAAAACCACTAAAGAAACAATGGACCCAAATGACACATTGGAACAGATGGATTTGACAGATATATTTAGAACTCTACATCCTGAGGCTAGGGAATTCACTTTTGTCTTGAGTGCACATGGCACATTTCCCAAGATAGATTACATACTGGGGCATAAAGCAGCCCTCCGTAAATATAAACAAATTTAGATTATACCATACACACTTCCAGATTACAATGTTATGAAACTTGAAAATAATCACAGGAAAAAGTCTGGAAAACCTCCAAAAATATGGAGGTTAAAGACCACCGTCTAAAGAAGAATTGGGTCAATCAGGCAATTAGAGAAGAAATTTTAAAACTATATGGAAAAAAACGAAAACAGAAATACAACAATCCAAACTCTCTGGGACGCAGCAAAGACAGTCCTAAGAAGAAAGTATACTGCAATCCAGGCCTATTTCAAGAAACTAGAAAAAGCACAAATTCAAAACCTAACAGAGCATCTAAAGGAACTAGAAGGGGAGCAGCAACAGCACCCCAAACCCAGCAGAAGAAGATAAATAGTAAAGATCAGGGCAGAAATAAACAATATAGAATCCAAAAAATCAGTTGAACAGATCAATGGAACCAAGAGTTGCTTTTTTTGAAAAAATAAACAAAATTGATAAACCTCTAGCAAAACTCCTCAGAAAGAAACAAAGAATACCCAAATAGATAAAATCATCAATGAAAATGGATCTATTACAACCAATCCCTCAGAAATACAAGTAATCATCAGAGATTACTATGAAAAATTATATGCCAACAAACTGGACAACCTAGAAGAAATGGACAAATTCCTAAACACACATACACTACCAAAATTCAAACGGGAAGAGATAGAAAATCTGAACAGAGCCATAACCAGTGAAGAAATTGAATCAGTTATCAAAAATCTCCCGACAAATAAGAGCCCGGGGCCAGATGGCTTCCCTGGGGAATTCTACCAGACATTTAAATCAGAGCTAATACCCATTCTTCTCAAGCTATTTCAAAAAAAACAGAAATAGAAGGAAAACTTCCAGACTCATTCTACAAAGCCAGCATCATGTTGATTCCCAAACCTGACAGAGACCCAGCCGAAAAAGAGAACTACAGGGAAATACCTTAATGAATACAGATGCAAAAATAATCAACAAGATATTTGCAAATCAAATTCAACAGCATATTAAAAGAATTATCCACCATGATCAAGTGGGATTCATTCCTGGGTCATAGAGCTGGTTCAATATTCACAAATGCATCAGTGTGATACATCACATTAACAAAAGAAAAGATAAAAACCATATGATCCTGTCAATAGATGCAGGAAAAGCATTTGACAAAATACAGCATCCTTTCTTAATAAAGACCCTCGAGAAAGTCAGGATGGAAGGAACTTACTTAACAATCATAAAAGCCATATACGTAAAGCCCATAGCTAATATCATCATCAATGGGGAAAAACTGAGAGCTTTCAGGAACAGGACAAGGATGTCCACTCACCACTGTTGTTTAACATAGTTCTTGAAGTCCTAGCATCAGCCATCAGACAACAAAAGGCATCAGAATTGGCAAAGAAGAAGTCAAACTTTCACTTTTCACAGAGGACATGATACTCCACATGGAAAATGCAACAGACTCCACCAGAAGCTTACTACAACTGATCCGTGAATTCGGCAAAGTTGCAGGGTACAAAATCAACTTACAGAAATCAGTTGCATTTTTGTACACCAATAATGAAGCAACAGAAAGATAAATCAAGAAACTGATCCCATTCACAATTGTACCAAAAACCATAAAATACCTAGGATAAACCTAACCAAAAATGTGAAAGACCTGTATGATAAAAACTATAGAAAACTTATGAAAGAAATTGAAGAAGACGCACAGAAATGGAAAAACATTCCATGCTCATGGATCGGAAGAATAAATATTGTTAAAATGTCAATACTACCCAAAGCAATCTACACATTCAATGCAATTCCCATCAAAATTGCACCAGCATTCTTCACAAAACTAGAACAAACAATCCTAAAATTCATATGGAACCACAGAAGATCCCGAATAGCCAAAGTAATATTGAAGACGAAAACCAAAACAGGAGGCATCACAATCCTAGACTTTAGCCTCTACTACAAAGCTGTCATCATCAAGACAGTATGGTATTGGCACAAAAACAGGCACATAGACCAACGGAATAGAATAGAGAGCCCAGAACTTGACCCACAAATGTATGACCAATTAATCTTTGACAAAGCAGGAAAGAGTATCCAATGGAAAAAAGACTGCCTCTTTAACAGGTGGTGCTCAGAGAACTGGACAGCAACATGCAGAAGAAGGAAACTAGACCACGTTCTTACACCATACACAGAAATTACCTCAAAATGGCTGAAGGACCTGAATGTGAGACAGGAAACCATCAAAACCCTAGAGGAGAAAGCAGGAAACAGCCTCCTTGACCTCAGCTGCAGCAATCTCTTACTTGACACATCCCCAAAGGCAATGGAATCAAGGGCAAAAATGAACTATTGGGACCTCATCAAAATAAAGAGGTTTGGCATGGCAAAGGAAACAATCAATGAAACTAATAGGCAACCGACAGAATGGGAAAAGATAGTTGCAAATGACATATCAGATAAAGGGCTAGTATCCAAAATCTACAAGGAACTCACCAAACTCCACACCCAAAAACAAATAATCCAGTGATGAAATGGGCAGAAGACATGAATAGACACTGCTCCAAAGAGGACATCCAGATGGTCAACAGACACATGAAACGATGCTCAGCGTCACTCATCATCAGGGAAATACAAATCAAAACCACACTGGGATACCACCTCACACCAGTCAGAGTGGCTAAAATGAACAAGTCAGGAGACTATAGATGCTGGCGAGGATGTGGAGAAACGGGCACCCTCCTGCACTATTGGCGGGAATGTAAACTGGTGCAGCCGCTCTGGAAAACAGGGTGGAGGTTCCTCAAAAAACTATCCATAGAACTCCCCTATGACCCAGCAATCGCACTGCTAGGGATTTACCCAAGGGATACAGAAGTGCTGATGCATAGGGGCACATGTACCCTAATGTTCATCGTAGCAATGTGAACAATAGCCAAATCATGGAAAGAGCCTAAATGTCCATCCACTGATGGACTTCTGATCAAGAAGATGTGGTTTATATATACAATGGAATACTACATGGCAATGAGAAAGAATGAGATCTGGCCATTCATGGCAACGTGGATGGACCTCGAGGGCGTCATGCTAAGTGAAATAAGTCAGGCAGAGAAGGACAGATACCATATGTTTTCACTCGTTAAGTGTAACAGGAGAAACTTAACAGAGGATTGTTGAGGGAGGGGAAGGGGAAAAAACAAATGGGGAGAGGGAGGGACAAACCATGAGAGACCCTTGAATACTGAGAACAAACTGAGGACTGATGGGGGTGGGGGAGAGGGGAAGGGGGTGATGGGCATGGCGGAGGGCACTTGTGGGGATGAGCACTGGGTGTTATATGGAAACCAACTCGACAATAAACTATTATATATATATATATATAAATATTATATATATAAAACTATTATATATATAAAACTATTATATATATATATATATAAATATACACTAAGCAACTGAGCTATATCCCGACCTCTGAATTATACACAGGCTCTTCTTCCAATCCCCCCACCCATCAGTTTGCAAAATAATCTCTCTTTCTCTATGAAATCTCTCAAAGTTCCTCTTGAATAATAATTGCCTGATTATCACAAAACCAGTCCTATATCTTTCCCCTTAAAGTATATGCAAATCACCTATTTTCGCTCTCCAAAATAAATCTGTCCACATCCCAAATCAGTTACTGCTTTTATGCTGTTTCTCTTGATTAAGGAGAGGTAACAATTATTATTATTTCTAGCATTAGTCATGGTTTCCAGGGAAGAGCAGGGCTATAATTCATGCTTTACTGCAATGGGTAAATCAGACAAGTGAAAAACAGCAGAAGCCCATAATTTAAATCCGCTTTGAGTTCTTAATCTAAGCCTCTGACATTTGAATTAGGAACAGAAATATATGGTTAAAATTAAACCACGGGGCAAGCCCATATAAATTACTATAAACTCTAACTGTATCACCCAGAAACTGATAAATTAAGACACAAGATTAAAACTCTGCTTTTAATTCTTAGTATTATACCTTAATGCCATAATATATAACATGTTAAATAGATGTGTATATTGTTTTCATTTACGTTGCATGTTACCTAGAGTAAGACCTTTTGATCTTAACTAAAAGCCTGTAATTTGCAGCTGACAAGTGATTCCTCTGAAAACATATTTTTCCAATTAATGAAAAACCCAGAAAGCATTTTACGTCATTAAATCTACACTCCATTTATTCTAAGTGAGAGGAATTATATCCTCTTTTTCTCTTAGTTGAGATTTAAGTCTAGACTCTTTCCCATCCTCTCCTTTTTCCCTTTGATGCTGGTTTTCTAAGAAACGTGGATCAGTGTAAATTGCATGAATTGAAATACTGCCTATGAAGAGAAAAATTACCACACTATTTTAGACGCTGTGAGAGTAGGTGGTCTTTGATTCTCTGTCCCCTTATTATGTATGAATGGCTGCCTTGGGGGTTGCAACTAACATTTCCCTTTTGTTCTATGGTAGGACCCTCCTGTGCCTTTTTCCTAGCTTCCCTTGTCCTGCGGTGCACCGCTTCCTCCACCCAGCCCCTGTCCCATCTTGCCTACGTGCTGGCAGGCAAACGGAGACAGGAAAAAGAAAGGGGTGCCGCCCAAGAGATGGAGAGGAACTAACGTTCCTTGAATACTTGTTTTGTGCCAGGGGCTGGGCCAAGGATTTTTACATGCCATGCCACTTAATTCTGTATCAGTCCTACAACATCGCAGTGCTACTACTGTCCGCAGTGCACAGATGATGAAACAGAGGCCAAATGGAACCTTTAAAAAAATATGCCCGACACTTACACAGCTAACACAGGTCATAAAAGGAACAAGGGGTGGGGGGACTCCTGGGTGGCTCTGTCGGTTGAACATCCAATTTTGGTTCAGGTCATGATCTCGTGGTTTGTGAGTTCAAGCCCCATGTTGGGCTCTGTGCTGACAGCTCAGAGCCTGGAACGTGCTTTGGATTCTGTGTCTCCCTCTCTCTCTGCCCCTCCCCGTTCTCTCTCTCTCTCTCTCTCTCTCTCTCTCTCTCTCTCTGTCAAAAATAAACGTTAAAAAAATTTTTAAAGAAACAAGGGGAATCAAAAAACTTAAAGGCAAATTCTGCTCATCTTCCTCCTCCCATCCAAGTACTAACCAGGCCCGACCCTCCTTAGCTTCTGAGATCAGATGAGATCGGGCACGTTCAGGGTGGTATGGCCATAGACTGCTCATCTTCCTCCTCACCACACCTCTCCAGCCCTCAACTCAGGGCTCATCTTCCTGCGACCAGGAGGGCATTGTCTCCAGCCTAGTATTCTCAACAAGCCTTCAGCTGTAACTCTTAAATGTTACCTATAATAGAGCCATAATACAGCCTCAGACACAAAGTAACGGATGGAAAGGTCTTTGGGCTTCTATTTCCAGGAATGTGGAAGACTAGATCTCCTAAAAAAAATCTCTTACAGTGCTCATTTCGGCAGCCCATATACTAAAAATATGTCCTACAAAATAACTAGAAATTCTGTAAGTTTATTTTTTTTAATTTTTGAGAGACAGAGAGAGACAGTGTGAGCAGGGGAGGGGCAGAGAGAGAGGGAGACACAGAATCCGAAGCAGGCTCCAGGCTCTGAGCCAGCTGTCAGCACAGAGCCCAATGCAGGACTCGAACCCACGAACCGTGAGATCATGACCTGGGCCGAAGCCGGATGCTCAACCGACTGAGCCACCCTGGCACCCCTGTAAGTTTATTTTTATGTTTTTAAGTGTATTTATTTATTGGGGGGAGAGGGGCAGAGAGAGAGAGACAGAGGGTAAGACAGAATCCCAAGCAGACTCCATGCTGTGATGAGGAGCCCGATGCAGCGCTCATTTCCATGAACTGTGAGATCATGACCTGAGCCAAAATCAAAAAGTTTTTTAACCGACTGAGCCACCCAGATGCCCCTGTAGGTTCACTTCTAATTTTTTGACATGTAACATAACTCAGTCATCAAAAAGAAGAGGAAATCTCCAAAAATCAAAAACAAAAAAGATGCTGATAGCAGAACAGTAAAACAGATGTTAACGCTTCAACAGCCCCGGGTATTTTCACACTTGTCTGTAACCAACATTCAAAGAGATATTAGCAGAGATATTTTCAGAACTTATTAAAGTTATGAATCCTCAAATTCAGAAAGCACAAATCATAACAGGCTTTGAAAAAGAGAAATTCCAAGTTGTAAAGGCAAAACTCAGATTCGTCCTTCCTATGTAGGGAAAAACCTCAGTCTAGTCTGATGGGGTTTTGGGGTGATGGTGGGGTTTGGAGCTGACAGCCAAGAAAGAATTCTGGAAGAAGTCATTGGTGCAAAAAGGTGATTTTATGAAAGCATGGGGACAGGACCTATCGGCAGAAAGCGCCGCACTGGGGTTGTGACGAGTAACTGATTAGACACCCTCAGCTTGGGAGGGGGTTAGAGACAGGGTTTGGCTCTAAGGTGTTTTGGAATCAAGGTTCCAGGACCTCGAGGGGCTGGCTGTTGTTAGGGAAACACCACTTATTAACGTTTAATGAAACCTCAGTCATGAGCCCCTTCAGACGTTTACCAGGGGCCACAGGCTTGGAGTATGATAGCCAGCACGTTTCTAGGGGGAGTTGAGATAAAGGAAGTTTCCAAAGGAATTTTTGTATGTTATAGTAGACTTACAGGATCCTGGCGGGTCAGGATAATGTTAAGCCAAGATTCCCTTTTGCTCCCAGCAAAGTGTCATCATCCAGGCAGCTGAGCTCCTAGACGGCGGTCACTCTGCTGGCCTCAAGGGTTTGTCAGTGACCTGTAGGCAGTAAGGGAATTTAATTTCTCCTTTGCCTTGGTTTCCCACATCACCATGGCCAGCACTTGAACCCCCTTGCATCTTGATGAGGGTGATATGAGGGCTCCAGGAGTCTATAGGTTTCTGGAGGTTAGGCTATGGAGAAGATTGCCTTTTTCTTGAGGTTCACTTTCT
>NC_043717.1:81675643-81775426 GCF_006229205.1 Suricata suricatta
AGGCCCCCAGGTCAGCGACAACTTCCATCCGATTTGGCTACAAATGGGAGGTTGCCATGACTCCCGTCTCAGTTTCAATTAATTAGCGAGAGTGGCTCACAGAATGCAAAGAAACACATTTACCAGTTTATTAAAGGATAGAAGATTCAGATGAACAGTCAGATGAAAAGATCCCTACGGCCAGTTCCCAAAGGAGTCTCTGTCCCCGTGGAGTCAGGTTCCTCACCCGCCCGGAGCAGACGTGCTCCCCAGCCTGAAAGCTCTCTGAGTCCCCTACTCCTGGCATTTTACGGAGACTCCATCGTGCAGGCGTGCCCAGTTAGTAACGCCATTCCAGCCCCTTTGCCCGCTCTGAAGCATGGGGTTGACCCGAACATTCCAAGCTACTAAGCACGCCTTGGGCTTTCTGGTGACCAGCCTCCACCCAAGAGCCACGCAGGACCCCATGCAGAGTCACTCCAAAAGCACAAAAGGGGATCCTAGTGCTCTTTATAACTTAGGAAATTACAGGGGTTTTAGGAGTTTGGTGCCAGGAACTGGGGGTAGAGACCAATATACATGTTTTCTATTACCTCACACAAATCTAAATACATTGCTGTCAAATATCAAAAACAAAATATCTTAGAGAACCCAGAAGGAAAATAGATTATTACAAAGAAAAACTGATAGCAGGCATCTCAACAGCAACAATAAAAGAGCAGGGCCATGTAGCTGGCTCATGCGATGGAGTGTGTGTTAATCTCAAGGTTGTGAGTTCAAGCCCCACATTGGGTTTAGACATTACCTAAAAAAATAAAATCTTTATAAAAACAGCTGAGAGGGATACCTGGGTGCCTTAGTGAGTTACTTATCTAACTCTTGATTTCGGCTCAGGTCATGATCTCACAGTTCGTGGGTTCGAGCCCCTCGGCGGGCTCTGTGCTGACAACTCAGAGCCTGGAACCTGCTTTGGATTCTGTGTCTCCCTCTCTCTCTGTCCCTCCCCTGCTTGTGCGCTCTTGCTCTCTCTCTCTCTCTCTCTCTCTCTCTCTCTCTCTCCCTCTTCTCTTTCTCTCTCAAAAGCAAATAAACATTATGGAGTGCTGAGGTGGCTCAGTTGAGCATTTGACTTTGGCTCAGGTCATGATCTCATGGGTAGTGAGTTCAGGCCCCGCATTGGGCTCTGTGCTGACAGCTCAGAGCCTGAAACCTGCTTGGGCTACTATGCCTCCCTCTCTCTCTGCCCCTTCCCCATTCACCCTCTGTCTTCCTCTCTCTCAAAAATAAATACACATTTAAAGAAAGAATTAACAAATTAACAAATAAATAAATACACATTAAAAAAATATATGTGAAGCAAAATTGATGGAACTAAAAAGAGGAATAGAAAAATCCACAAATATTGTTGAAGATTTCAATACTTCTCTCTTAATAATTGACAAAACAAGTAGACAGAAAATCAGCAAGGGTATAGAAGAACTCAACAACATCAACAACCCAGAGAATCTAATGAGCATCTAATAAACATTTACTGAACATTCTCCCCAGCAGCAGGGCACATGTTCTCCTCAGATACCCATGGAACATGTATCTTGATCAGCCCTATCCCCAGCCATAGAACAAACGTTACCAAGTTTCAGATAACTGAAGTCATGGGGAGTATGTTCTCCGACCACAGGGGAATCAAACTACAAATCAATTTAAAAAAAAAACAAAACAAGAAAATTTCCAAACTTTGAAACTAAGCAATACAATTCTTTTTTTTTTTAAGTCATCTCTACACCCAACATGGTCTTAAACTCAACCCAAGATCAGGAGTCACAGGTTCCACTGACTGAGCCAGCCAAGCCCTTCACCCCATATTTTTTAAAGATTTAATTGATTAATTGATTGACTGAAGTAAACTCTGCACCCAAAGGGGGGCTTGAACTCACATACCTGAGTTCAAGTGAGAAACTAAGCAACACACTATTAAAAAACAACCCATGGAGCGCCTGTGTAGCTCAGTCGCTTAAGTGTCCGACTCTTGATTTAGGCTCAGGTCATGATCTCACAGTTCATGAGTTTGAGCCCTATATCGGGCTCTGTGCTGACAGAGTGGAGCCTGCTTGAGATTTTCTCTCTCTCTCTCTGTCTCTCTCTCTCTCCCTCTCTCAAAATAAATGAACGTTAGGGGCGCCTGGGTGGCTCAGTCAGTTAAGCGTCCAACCGGCTCAGGTCATGATCTCGCTGTTCGTGGATTCAAGCCCCGTATCAGGCTCTGTGCTGACAGCTCGGAGCCTGGAGCCTGTTTCAGATTCTGTGTCTCCCTCACTCTCTGTCCTTCCTTTGGTCACACTCTGTCTCTCTCTGTCTCAAAAATAAACATTAAAAAAAATTTTAATAAACTAAATAAACTTTAAAAAATAAAATAAAATAAAAGGCAATCCATGAATCAAAAGGAAGTTTGGAGGGAAATAAAAAATATATTGATGTTGGGGGCACCTGGGTGGCTCAGTCGGTAAGCATCTGTATTTGGTTCATGTCATGATCTCACAGCTTGTGAGTTCAAGCCCCACATCAGGCTCCGTGCTGACAGCTCAGAACCTGGAGCCTGCTTCAGATTCTGTGTCTCCCTCTCTCTCTCTGCTCCTTCCCCATTCACATTCTGTCTCTGTCTCTCAAAAATAAATAAACATTTAAAAAAATCTGTGTGACACAGCTAAAGCAGTGCTGACAGGAAAATTTACAGCACTAATAACATATAATTGAAAAAAAGAAAAGTCTGAAATCAATAATCCAAACTCCCATTTCAAGAAGCTAGCAAAAGAACAAAACAAATGCAATGAAAAAATACTTAAATAAAATAAATAAATAAATAAATGCAATACAAGAAGGAATAAAGATAAATAATATAATAATAAAGATAAGAGAACCCCATGAGATGAAAATAGAAAAATAATAGAAAATAGTCAGCAAAACAAAGAGCTGGTTCTTTAGAAAGATCAAAGCAATTGGCAAACCTCTTGTAAGACTTACAGAGTAAAGGGAACACACACTTTATATACGATGCAAACATCAAAAAGATAACAAGGAAATACTAAGAACGACTATAAACATAAATTTGTCAATTTTGGTGAAATCAACCAATCCTCAAAAAAACACAAATTAGGGAGTGACTCGCTGGCTCAGTCAGTAGAGCATGTGACTCTTGATCTCAGGGTTGTGAGTTTGAACCTCACGTTGGGTGTAGATATCACTTAAAAATAAAATCTTTAAAAACACACATACACATTGACACAATTCACTCAACATGAAATAGATCATTTGAACAGCTCTATTAACTATAAGGAAATGTATTTAACATTTTAAAGACTCAATTTAGGGACGACTGGGTGGCTGAGTCAGTTAAGCTTCCAACTTCAGCTTAGGTCACGATCTCATGGTTCATGGGTTCGAGCCCTGCATCAGGCTCTCCACTGTCTTCAGAGCCTGTCAAAGGAGCCTGCTTTGAATCTCTTTTCCCCCTCTCTCTCTGCCCCTACCTCATACACTCTCTCTCAAAAATAAATAAACATTTAAATAAATAAATACATAAATACATAAAAGGCTTGATTTAAAAGACTTCAGGGGCTCCTGGATGGCTCAGTCAGTTGAGTGTCTGACTTCAACTCAGGTCACAATCTCATGGTCCATGAGTTCAAGCCCCACATTGGGCTCTGTGCTAACAGCTCAGAGACTGGAGCCTGCTTTTGAGTCTGTGTCTCCCTCTCTCTCTGACTCTCCCCCACCCTCACTCTCTATCTTTCTCTCTCTTAAAAATAAACAGTAAAAAAAATTTTTTAATAAATAAAAGACTTCAATTTAAGGGGTGCTTAGCTGCCTTAGTTAGTAAAGCAAGTGATTCTTGATCTTGGGGTTGTAAGTTCAAGCCCACGTTAGGTGTAGAGATTACTTTTAAAAATAAAATAAAATCTTTAAATAACTAAATAACTTCAATTAAAAAATCTCCCTATCCACATGGTTTCACTGAACTACTCTACCAAGACTTTAAAGAATTAGCAGCAATTCTATACTATGTCTTCCAGAAAAAGAAGAGGAAAGGATATTTTCCAAATTATTGTATTTACAAAAACTAAGTATAGTACAAAAAGAGAAAACTATAAACGAATATCCCTTATGATGATAGATGCAAAAATTCTTAAAATGTTTAATAAACCAAATTCGGTAATACATTTTATTTTTTTAATTAATTTATTTTTTAACATTTATCTATCTTTGAGAGACAGAGACAGATCATGAGGGGAAGCACAGGGAGAGAGGGACACACAGAATCGGAAGCAGACTCCAGGCTCTGAGCTGTCAGCACAGAGCCTGATGCGGGGCTCAAACCCACAAACTGTGAGATCATGACCTGAGCCAAAGTTGGATGCTCAACCGACTGAGCCACCCAGGCACCCCGGTAATACATTTTAAAATAAAATATAAAGGGGCGCCTGACTGGCTCAGTCAGTAGAGCATGTGACTCTTGTCCTTGGTAGTCATGAGTTTCAGCCCCATGTTAGGGGGTACATTGTACTTATAATTTTTTAAAAAATCTTAAACACACACACACACACACACACACACACACACCATGAACAAACAGAGTTTATTCCAGTAATGCAATGCTGCTTCAGTATTTGACAATCAAGCAATGTAATCTTCCATATTAACAAGTTAAAGAAAAATCACATGATCACATCAATACATGCAGAAAAAGTATTTGACAAAATCCAACACTCATTCATAAGAAAAAAAATCTCAGAAAAATAGGAATAGAGGGGAACTTCCTCAACTTGATACAGAACATCTACAGAAACCCTACAGTGATCACACTTAATGGTGAGAAATGAGATGCTTACTTCCTATGATCAGGAACAAGGCAAGGATATCTGCTCTTACCACTCTTATACATCATAGTGCTGAAAATTTTAGTCAGTGAAATAAGGCAGAAAGAGAGAAAGAAAGAAACAAAGAAAGAAAGAAAGAAAGGAAAGGAAAGGAAAGGAAAGGAAAGGAAAGGAAAGGAAAGGAAAGGAAAGGAAAGGAATGGAAAGGAAAGGAAAGGAAAGGAAAGGAAGGAAAGGAAAGGAAAGAAAGGAAAGGAAAGGAAAAAGAAAACATTGGATGGGGACGGATGGCAGCTACACTCGTGGTGAGCACAGTATAATGTATAGAGATGCTGAATCGCTATGTTGCACACCTGAAACTAATGTAACATTATGTGTCAACTATACTCAAATAGAAAAAAAATTTCGTGTGTGTCAAATAGAAAAAATTTTTCTTTTCCTTTTTTTAAATTTTTTAATGTTTTTTTAAATTTATGTTTGAGAGACAGAGAGAGACAGCACAAGGAGGGGAGAGTCAGAGAGAGGGGGAGAAACAGAATCTGAAGCAAGCTCCAGGCTCTGAGTTAGCTGTCAGCACAGAGCCCGACGCGGGGCTTGAACCCATGAACTGTGAGATCATGACCTGAGCCAAAGCTGGACACTTAACTGCCTGAGCCACCCAGGCGCCCCAGAAAAAATTTTTCAAGGAAAGGCATACAGATAGGAAAAGAGGAAGTAAAACAGTCCCTATTTGCAGAGGACATGATTGTCTATGCAGAAAATCCCAAGTAGTCTACCCAAGAACTCTTAGAACTATTGAGTTCAGGAGTGTCAGGAGAGAAGATAATCACATGAAAACGTATAGATTTTTCTATATACTACCACTGAACATATGGACACCAAAATAAAAACTACAATACCATTTACAATCATTCAAAAAAGAATTAAATGCTTAGGTGCAAATAGAACAAAACATGTACAGGACTTGCATGCTGAAAACTACAAAACGCTGATTAAAGCAATCAATGATCTAAGTAAATGGAAAGACACACTATGTTCATGGATTGGAAGACCCAACATACTAAAGAAGTCAATCCTCTCCCCAATAGATATACAGGTTTAATGCAATTGTTATCAAAATCCAAGCAAGATTTCTTTATAGACATAGATAAAACTATTCCATAATTTAAATAGAAAGATAAAGTAACTAGAATAGTTAAAACAATTAAAAAATAATAAAGTGAGAGGAATCAGTCTATCTGATATCAACTTATTGCATAGCTACAGTAATCATGATTGTGTGATACTGCTAGAGAGAGAGAAACACAGATCAATGAAACAAATTGAGAGAGGCCAGAACTAGACCCACACAAAAGCCCAATGTGACAAAGGTGTAATGGAAGCAAGACAGCTTTTTCAATAAATGATGCTGGAGCAACTGGTCATGCCTCAACAACAATGACAACGACAACAACAACAACAACGAATCAAACAATCTAAGTCTCATGCCTTATATGAGTACTAAATTAAAATGTTTGAGGAGTTTAAAACTATAAAACATTTAGGAAGAAAATCTAAGCAAAAAAATCTTACCCTAGGATCCAAGGTAAGCAAAGAGTCTTAGATTTGGAACCAAAAATAGATCCATAAAAGGAAAAATGATTGAGTTGGGCTTCATCAAAACGAAAATATATTGGGGCATCTGGTCCCTCAGTGGGTGAAACATGCAACTCTGGATCTTGGGGTTGTGAGTTTGAGCCCTATGTTGGGTGTAGAGATTACTTAAAAATAAAATATTTAAAAAGAAAGAAAGAAAGAAAGAAAAACTATTGCTCTGTGAAGGAACACAAAGGCAAGCTACAGAATGGGAGAAAATATTTGCAAACCACATGCATGACAGAGGACTAATAAATGGACTGTCTAAAGAACTCTCAAAGCTCAACAGTAAAATACAAACAATCCATTAGAAAATGGGCAAAATACATGAAGAGACATTTAGCTGACAAGGATATACAGATGACAAAGAAGCACATGAAAATGTTTAACATCACTAGCCATCAAGAGGACAATCAAAACCACAATGAGATATTACTATGCGCCTATCAGAAAGCTAAAATAAGAAATTATGGCAAATTTCAAATACCGATGAGGGTGTAAAGAAACTGTATCCCTTATACACTGCGGGTAGGGATATAAAGTGGTATAGCCACTTTGAAAAACAGTTTGGCAATTTCTTAAGAAACTAAACATGAAACTAACATATGACCCAGCAATTGCACTCTGGGGCATCTATCCCAGTAAAATGAAAACATACAAAAACCCATACATGTGTGTTTATAGCAGCTTTTGTCATAATAGTCAAACCCTGGCGATAACCCATATGTCCCTCAAGAGATGGATGGCTAACCAAACTGTTTAGTAGAATGTATGTCACCTCATATCCATGGTAGTGGCCACTATGAAAAAAAAAAAAAGAAAGAAAATGACAAATATGGATGAAGATGTGGGGTAATTGGAACCATTGTGCACTGTTTTGGATCATGTAAAACGGTGCAACCACTATGGAAAACAGTGTGGAGTTTCCTCAAAAAACTACAGATAAAACTACCAAGTGGTCTGGCAAACCCATTGCTGGGTAGATAGCCAAAAGAATTGAGAGCAGATCTAAAAAGAAATATTTTCATACCCATGTTCGTAGCATCATCCATAACAGTCAAGAGATGGAAGCAACCCAAATGTCCATCAATGGACAAATGAATAAACAAAATGCGATAAAGACATCCAATGGCGTATTATTCCATCTTTAAAAAAAGGAAGGAAATCCTGTCACATGCCACAACACAGATAAACCCTAAGGACATTATGCTAAATAAAATATGCCAGTTACAAAGACAAATATTCTAGGATTCCACTTATATGAGGTAAAAGGATGGTCAAATTCATAGAAACACCAGGTAGGATGGTTGTTAACCAGAGACTGTTGGGGAGAGGTAAACGGGGAGTTATTGTTTCATAGATATAAAATTTCAGCTTTGCAATATGAAATGAGTTTTTATTTTTAGTGCTTATTTATGGATTTTGAGAGAGACAGCAAAGGAGGGGAAGAGAGAGGGAAAGAGAGAGAGAATCCCAAGTGGGCTCCAAGCTGAAATCATGGAGCCCGATGTGGGGCTGATCCCACAAATCGTGAGATCATGGCCTGAGCCGAGAATAGGAGTTGGAGGCTTGACTGACTGAGCCACTCCAGCATCCCTAGATGAAATGAGTTCTGAAGAGTCGTTGCACAACAATGTGAATGTACTTAATATTCCTGAACTGTACACTTAAAATTGGCTAGGGTACCAAATTTTTGTTACACGTATTTCATTTTATTTTTATTTTTTACTTTATTTATTTTTAATTTATTTTAATGTCTACTTCTGAGAGAGGGAAAAAGAGCACGAGCAGGAGAGGGACAGAGAAAGAAGGAGAGAGAAGACTCAAAGCAGGCTCTGCACTGACAGCACAGTGGAACCGGGCTGGAACTCATGAACCGTGAGATCATGACCTGAGCTGAAGCTAGATACTCAACCAACTGAGCCACCCAAGTGCCCCTGCATATTTTAAATTAAAAAACTTTTAGGGGTGCCTGGCTGGTTCAGTCGGTAAAGCATGCAGCTCTTGATATTGGGATTATGAGTTCAAGCCCCACTTGGGTCTAGAGATTACCTCAAAAAATTTGTAAATATATATATATAACTTTCAACTTTTTTGTCTCATTTCTAATCACTGTCTATAGTGTATATACCACAAATCCTTATTTTATACAAACACAGCAATTATTCAGAACAATTAATCATACTGCACAGTATGGCCCATATTAAGAAAAAACATTAATCTGTTAAATGTATACACTTAAAATATACCACAATCTTAACCTTCATTCAACATTTTTTTTTAATTTATCCCCAGGAATAAAATTGGCCATGCTTCTCTTTACCCAAGAGTCCTTACTCCTCTTCACACATCCTTCAACTACCTTTCCCTTTCCCCAAACTTGGTTCTGAACCTTCACCTTTCTATTATCTCCATCCCACTTCTTTCTACAGAATCCTCACCAGAGGGGTCCTCAACTCAGGAACCTGTCATTTCTACCTCCCATCCCTAACTCAACCTGCATTCATTTTTTTATGCTTACTTATTTTTGAGAGAGAGAGAATTGGGGGGGAGGGAAGAGAGAGAGAGAGAGAGAGAGAGAGAGAGAGAGAGAGAGACAGAATCCAAAGTAGGCAGCAGGTTCTGAGCTGTCAGTCAGCACAGAGCTTGATGAGGGGCTTGAACTCATGAGTGCTGAGATGCTGTTCAGATGCCTAACTGACTGAGTTGCCCAGACGCACCCCCCCCCCCCAGCCTGCATTCATCTTATTGAGACACAACTGTGGACCAGGGAAGCTGCCACTAGCTGCTTGGACTTGGAGAATTTCCAATCCTGCTTGTCAGGGATTGGCATGGACTGTTCTAGAACTGGGGTAAGGAGTGCTGAGTTAGCAAGGTAGCAAGGTTTTGGGAACATACTTTTGCATAAGGCTTAAGTCAAAGCTTAGGAACTCTCCAAAGGGAGGGAGGAAAACCTTGACAGATCTGGCTCAAGTTCTCACTAAACACTGAAAGGACAGGTGCCTTTTTTCTTTCTGTCCAAAACACAACCACAGTCACTGTTAGGAAACACGTAGGCCATGCCACAAATAGAGACAACTGGTTGGGGGCACCTGGGTGGCTCAGTTGGTTGAGTGTCCAGCTCTTGGTTTCGGCACAGGTCATGGTCTCAGGGTCAGGGATCAAGCCCCACGTTGGGTTCCACGCTGAGAGTGGAGCCTGCTTGGGATTCTCTTTCTCCCTCTGTCTGCCCCTCCCCTCCCCCCTTCTCTCTCAAAAGAGACAGACAGACAGACAGACAACTGGTCAGCTCAACACGATACTGCTAACAAATACTAGTCCTTAGTAGAAGTCAGGATAGGTTGAAGTGGATTCCAGATACACAATTAGGTAAATTATCAGTTTTGCACAGCAGAGCAGAGGGCCTGATCTGAATCCCAATGAAATACGCCACTCCAAATTGTCCTGCAACTGGTGGGAAGAGACACTGTCATCATCTCATGAGTGCCTCTGGCCAATGGCATCCAGAGCCAGGCTTTCTCCCCCTGTGATCCCAAAGCCAAGTTCAAAGGGGTGCACCATCTGTGCAATCACAGGGAGCTCCCCCCAACAAGGGCTAGGTGCTAAATTCAGTGCCCTGCTCTCATCATCTTGAAATTCTTAATAATTTTATCTTTGGACTTATGTGTTATCAGTTACTTTCAAGGAGACCATGGATCATGCATGTGAGCCAAGAAGATCATAGAGAAGAAAAAAGCTTTATATTTAGTACCTTGAACAGCAATTTTTTTCTTGCTTTTGAAAAAAGCATTTTCATTTTGCACGGGGCTTGGCCAATTAGGGAGGCAGTTCCCACACGGCCACATTGTTCCTGCAAGATACACCAACGACTGCCTCAAATATGCCAATAAGGCGCTCTAGCTCTGCTTCAAGGAACCTGGGATTCGATGATACTTTGTTCTTTTTCCCCCGTTAATTTCACAAAATACGTTTATTAGAAGAAAATTAGAGAGTACATTTCATCAAAAAAGAAAAATATACAGGGGTGTTTGGGCAGCTCAGTCGGTGGTTAAGCAGCCGACTTCGGCTCAGGTCATGATCTCATGGCTCATGGGTTCAAGCCCTGTGTCGAGCTCTGTGCTGACAGCTCAGAGCCCGGAGCCTGTCTTCAGATTCGTGTCTCCCTCTCTCTCTGCCCCTCCCCCACTCACACTCTCTCTAAAAAATAAATAAATATTAAAAAACATTTTTTAAAGAAAAATATACAAAAATCATTGCAAATCCTGAGATCTGGAGATAAAGACTCTTTAATATTTTGGCATCTCATTCCAGTGTCATTTGGAGAGTAAGCTGGCCTGTGTTCCAGTAACTTTCTGGAGCCTTCTCCAGGTCTCAGCTCTGCCAATCTTTTTTTTTTAAGTTTTTTTTTAATGTTTATTTATTTTTGAGAGAGAGAGAGTGAGCAGAGAAAGGGAGACACAGAATCCGAAGCAGGTTCCAGGCTCTGAGCTGCCAGCACAGAGCCCAACACAGGGCTTGAACTCACGAACCATGAGATCATGACCTGAGCTGAAGTTGGACACTTAACCAACTGAGCCACCCAGGTACGCCTAAAAATTTTTTAATGTTTATATTTGAGGGAGAAAGAGAGACAGAGCATGAGCAGGGGAGGGGCAGAAAGAGACGGAGACACAGAATCCAAAGCAGGCTTCAGGCTCTGAGCTGTCGGCACAGAACCTGATGCAGGGCTCAAACTCACCATCTGTGAGTTCATGACTTGAGTCGAAGTCAGACGCTTAACTGACTGAGCCACCCAGGTGCCCCTCAGCTCTGCCAATTTTAGTGTCATGGGAAACTAGGGGAAGATTGTTTCTTTCTTCCAACTCCCTGTACCATCATGTCCTTTTTAACCTTTTATCTGGTAGCATCATGTTGGACATGATATTTCTCTAGGGAAGCTTACCATTTCCCAGCCTGCACTTGGGGATGCAAAAACCAGGCTCAATGCTCTAAGAATCCTTCAGACATATTTGGTATTACTCCTTTCTCCTTCCCAGCCCACCCCTTATAGGAACCAGAAAGGGTTATAATTGACTTCTTCCTATGTGGACAAAACAAAATGTCCCTTCCTTCTCAAGGTGGCATTCACTCTTGCTTTCCATTCCCCAGGGACTTAATGATGGAAAGCAGTCAGATTATTATTAAAAGGAAACATGTAGACAGGAATTTCAAAGATTATCCATGTCACATACATTTTAGAGCCTCAATATTTGTTACCAAATTACCCTACAAAATTTAGTACCCATTTAAACTCCCAGTAGCAGTATAGAAGATACCCTCTCTCATAGTTCTTGAACAGTGGACACCAAACTTGCCCAAACATGCAAAATCCTGATACGTAGTTTGCATTTCTTCAAGTGTTAGTGAGGTTGACAATTTTTGTTTTGGTTATTTGTTCTTTTGCGAATTTCTGGCTCAAGATCTTTACCCATTATTCTAATCATCTTTTTTTATTTTTCTTATTGATTTATGAGAGCTCCTGACATCACCAGCTAGACCCCAAGAACTCGCCTTTACTGCCTACCTGCTTGTACTCACTAACCTTTGTCTTACATTTTCCTCTAAGCTCTTCCTTCTGGCTTTCCTCCGGACTCCAGCAAATGAAACCCAAAACCAGCCTCCAGGTGATGGCGGCCAGGGCCCTGTAAAGACCTCTCACTAGCCCAGACCACCCAGACCCTTTGAGCTAAATCTCTGTGAAGAGACCTCTGAAATGACCTACAATTACCTTTACCTCATTATAATACTAAAATCTCTGCCCAAGGAGGAGCCTCAGCCTCATTTACATAACATACAATGTATGTATAGGCATGTTTCTTTAAAGCGCATGCATGATTTTATGCCCACCTCTAGATAGGATGACAAGGCTTCCCCATCTAAATATTAACCCTAAACAAAGGAACCCATCCACCCTCTCTCAGGAGTCACAGCTTTGGAGGCCATTTCCCATGGTCTCCTGATTTGCTTCAACTAAAACTTTTTCTCTGTGGGACAACGCAACCGGGTGCAGTTTCCGTCTCATCAAGGAGCAAAGCTCCTGTTGGTTTGCTTACACTTATATATAAAAATATTAACAAGTTGGCCATGTGTCTTTTAATTTTATTTATGGTGTTTTTTGCTTCTCAGAATTCTTAAAAATTTTATGAAGTCAAAGCCATCATTTTATTCCTTTTATATTTTCTTTGTCTTTGTGTTTAGAAGGGCCTCTATGCACTGACTATATGAATATGCATCTATATTATATGAATATGTATTTTACTGTTTTCATTTAAGTACATAATGTCTTTTGGCACAAGATGTATGGGAAGGCTCTTTATTTCACCAAATGATTAACAAGTTGTCACAATGTCCTGGTGTTCTTTGTAAAGAAGAAAAATATAGTGCTCTTGATTTCCTAAGGCACCATGTCTTCATTGGAGTAACTGTAAGTGACCACCATAAACTTACTTTCCGACATGACACCCACTCTGAGGCACCTACGTCTAACCTCAGCTCCATCTCCTAGGACACTACATGTCTGGACTTGAATGAGCGACGTAGACAGAAAGGGACTTTCCAGGGATGCCTTCCAGAGCTAGAACAGCTGACACTGACCTCTGCCCTGCTGCGTCACGCCCTGACCATTTTCCAAAGACCAATCACTGGGATGCCTCACGATGTCCTGGCCAGCGTTTCATTAGTCTTGAAGAACTCTCTGTATCTCTGCTGTCACGATGTATCATCCCAGAGTCAATCCAGAGGTGTTTATTCTAGAAGGCTTAGACATGCAAAGGACAAGTTCTTTTGGGCTGAGTTATCTTCAGGATGCTGGACAAGGTATCATTATCTTGGGAGTGGAAAAGCCCCTAAACTCTTCAGGACATCAACCAATTACAGGAATTCCCCCAGTTTTCCACTACCACCCTAGTCACCCCACTAAGACACCTTCTTAAGGAGGAAAGCTTTTACCTAACTCCTGGCTACAGTCACAACATGCCAGCAACTGAAATCCCTGTCTACCTCCACCTCTACCCTTGCCTCCCCTACCCCAACATACTCCTAAGTTATTAAAACCAGCCTCCAACTCAGGGTACCTGGCTGGCTCAGTTGGAAGACATACGATTCTTGATCTTGGGGTCGTGAGTTCAAGCCCCTCATTGGGTGTCGAGATTATTTAAGAAAAATAAACGTCAAAAAAGAAAAAATAAAGCCAACCTCAATTCTATAGAGAGATGCATTAATCACATGTTTCCTCCAAAATATATTACCTTACTCCTGTACCTACATCTTAAATAATCTGGCTTCCGCTGAAGTGAAGAACAGAAGAATGGACACACGAATTCTGGTCTCCTTGTGGCCGCTGTAGACAAACTACTTCAAGGTCCTTAAGTCCTTGTGATGCTAAGGTTAGAACACCACTGCCTACAGTAACTTAGCAAATCAGAAAACTGTTTTGGACAAATCAGTAAGGCAGTATTTGTAGATATAGCTGTTTCACATCCAATATAGACGGGATCACTAACCAGATGTCCTACCACATACAAAAGAATAACAGGGAGTCTCCGAGACTACCCCACCCCCAAAGATCTCCTGGCCTAAAAAATTATGACCACCTAGGGTCGTGTGGAATCACAGTACAATCGGGAAAGCAGAAGAACATCAAGTAGAGAAACATCTGGCTGTGGTCCAGACCTCCCCAGGGCATCATTTGGGGAGATGGAAAGCAAATGGGAGGACAGATATGTCCTAAGGACTTTCCACATGTCCAAGAGAAGCCCACACCTAAGTGATGCGATTCTGCCACAAGTAACTTCCAATCATCTGAAAAAATATCCTCCCCAAATACCCTCCTACTACGCACCCACACTTGTGAAACATGTACCCGGACCACGAATGCAGCAAACACTTTCTGAGCATTGTTTACGTGCCACACACATACCATGGGGGAGTGGGGGTTGGGAGAGAATGCAATGTTGAACCAGTCGTGGTTCCCATCCTCACGATTTAAGGTATAGTCAGGGTAGAGGGACATTAAACACATAATTACAATAAAGTTGATCACACTACTCTGATTCACAAAGTGAATCACTGCTGGGTGTCCTACAAGTCAACCCAATTCTGACACTATCTACCTAGAGAAGACATCAGATCTCACAGGTCAAGGGTACAGTCCCACAAGACTGTACCACACACACACACACACACACACACACACACACACACACACACACACCAGCCATGAGCCCAGGTTGTTCCCTGTGCTTCTGACCAAGAGGATACAAATTGGAGGTTTCAACAAACCCCGCCCCCATCAATTTAAGATGCCAATTACAAGTCCAGATTCTTTTTTATTTTTTTAATGTTTATTTATTTTTGAAAGAGAGAGAGAGATACAGAGTATGAGCAGGGGAGGGGCAGAGAGAGAAGGAGACATAGAATCCCAAGCAGGCTCCAGGCTCTGAGCTGTCAACAAAGAGCCTGATGTGGGGCTTGAGCTCAGAACGTGACATGACCTGAGCTGAAATTGGACACTTAACTCACTGAGCCCCTCAGGCATCTCTCCCCTACTTATTCTTAATTTCCCAAAGCTCCAGAAAATTGTCTCTATTGATAAGATCACAAAGCTCTCCCCAAAGCTATGATTCATCTTGCTGTTAGCAGGATCATCTTCCTAAAACATAAATCTGATCATGGTACAACTTTATTTCAAATGTGTTGGTGCCTACCAAATAAATCAAGCTCCATGGTTAGCTTCACAACCAATGTCCTTCACAATTTGCCCACAATCCATTTTGTTTTCAGGTTCTGCCATTCACCCCAGGTCTCTCCCATTGCATAAGTCTAGCCCCCACTCAACGACTCCCCAAAGACACTGTCAGGGAGGAGACCTTCCTCTGTCCCTAGGGTCCTTCTAGCTGGACTTAGAATCGTATTGACACGAGACAGTAATAGGAGAGAATCGAATTTAATAGGCCTGCCGACAGGGGAATCCACACCGACAGGGAAATTCCTAAGAGAGTTAAGCAAGGAGAAGCTTACCAGACCTCAGGAGAGGAGTAAGGCCCCGCATAGAGCAGTAAGGCGACAGGAAATATTTGGACAGACAAAGGAGCTCTATTATGCAGATAAGTGCCTTAGGTAAAGGGCAGTCTCAGTTAACAGCTGTCTTGCTGGTAAGGCTTTCCTTTCCAAAGTAAATTTAGGCAGTTGAGGGGAAGGCAGAGAGCTTTTCCTGCACCGTCTGGGCTCTGATTACTTTTTTTTTTTTTTTTGAGTGAGTGAGTGAGAGAGGGAGAGAGAGAGAGAGAATATGCATGCATGCTCCTGCACACGTGTGGGAACCACGAGATCATGACCTGAGCTGAAATCAAGGGTCACACGCTCAACCAACTGACTGAGCCGCTCGGGCGCCCCTGATTACTTGTACCGGATTTTTTTTTTTTTTTACTGATTAACTCAAAATAATCTCTATGCCAAAGTGGCCCCTTCTGGGGTTTCTCGTCCAGCACCCCTTCATGTACTTTTAGGTTCCGTGCCAGTCCAGTCCTGGTGATGGGGACTTTTTATGGGCGGTGTAACTGTTTTAAGTTTTCCATTCAAATCTATCCTACACATACTGCACTTAATGACTATAGATGCACAATGGATCATGACATTTCCCTGCGGCTCCCCTTCGCCTGCAGGATGAAATTCCGTCTTGAACGTGGCTCACAAGGTCATCCATGGTCCAGCCTCCTCTGACTTCTCTCATCAAATTCCTCACCCTTCTCTGCCTTGTATTTCATCTCTGCATGAAATACAAACTGCCTATATCGATCCCACTTGTACTTTTCTCTCTGACTTGCGGGTGCTCTTTTCTCCAAGAATGCCTCGGGCAGCCCCAATCCACTTCTCTGCCTAATTCTCTGCTCCTCAATACTCAGCTCAGATTCCATTACCTCCCAGAAATCTTCCCTGGTACCTTTGCAAGCACCTCTCATATATCCTTCTCTAACACAGAACGTAAAGTTCCATCACAGTTTTTGGTTTATTGTATTCTAATTCTATTTTTGTGTGCCAGTGAACCCATTGGGTCATCATTTTCTCTAAAGGGAGCGACTCTGTGTTAACTTCCGTGTGTCCCCAAAGTCTAACAATATATGGTATGCCATAGGCCTACAATAAATGTCAGCTGATCAAATTAACAAGGAAACGGCCTATGTCCTACCAGTTGCTTGCTAAACCAATCTCCTTGTCCCAATCCAACGCTGAAGAAATGCCATGGAAGAGGAGAAGAATCTGCCACAAACTCAGTTACAAACACATTTTCAGGAATCTGTCAAATTTGGTTAAGACTCTTTAGGGGCGCCTGGGTGGCTCAGCCGGTTAGCATCCGGCTTCAGCTCAGGTCATGATCTCATGTGGGTTCGAGCCCCATGTTGGGCTCTGTGCTGACAGCTAGCTCAGAGCCTGGAGCCTGCTTCTGATTCCGTGTCTCCCTCTCTCTCTCACCCTCCCCTGCTTGCTCTGTCTCTCTCTGTCTCTCAAAAATAAATAAAAAACATTAAAAAAAAATTTTTTAAGACTCTTTAACATTGCCTACATGTGGCTTCTATACCCAAATATTTGGCCAAAAGGACATCTTCACTCAGTGAACTGACTGTTCTAATAAAGAATCACTTGTGCTAAAATTGGAACGATGCATAGAAGATTAGCATGGCCCCTACGCAAGGATGACACAAATTCATGAAGCATTCCATATTAAAAAATAATAATAATAATACAAGAATCACTTGGGGGCACCTGAGTGGCTCAGTCGGTTTAGCGACTGACCCTGGATTTCGGCTTAGGTCATGATCTCCCAGTTCCTGGGATCAAGCCTCACGTGAGGCACAGAGCCTGCTTGAGATTCTCTCTCTCTCTCTCTCTCTCTCTCTCGCTCTCGCTCTCGCTCTCGCTCTCGCTCTCGCTGCCCCTCCCCTGCTCATGCTCCTTCTTTCTCTCTCAAAATAAAGAAATAAACATTAAAAAAAGAATCACATAATTTTACATAATGTCTTACTGTGATTATCTGTTCATGTATCTGTTTCTCCCACAAGACTGAGCTGTTTAACCTCCACACCTAGTAAAATGCTTGGCAAATGGTGAGCACTCAGTAAATGCTTCTGGAGTAAATGTATAAGACATACATTCATGCTGTTTCCTCTACCGGAAATGTTTCTTCTCCCTCTCCTTTTCCATCTAAAAAAAATTATACCTGTCCTTCAGGGTTCAGCTCAAATGTCAACTTTTCTGACTCAGCATAAAGCAGAAATAATCATTTCCTCCTCTAAGTTACTGTATTTCTTAATACCTATAGTTCTTTTATTTAAAGTTTATTTCTTGGGGCGCCTGGGTGGCTCAGTCAGTTAAAAGTCCGACATCGGCTCAGGTCGTAATCTCATGATTCACAGTTTCAAGCCCTGCTTTGGGTTCTGGGCTGACAGCTCGGAGCCTGAAGCCTGCTTTGGATTCTGTGTCTCAGATCTCTCTCTCTCTCTCTCTCTCTCTCTCTCTCTCTCTCTACGCCCCTCCCCCACTCATACTCTGTCTCTCTCTCTCAAAAATAAATAAAAACATTTTTTAAAAATTTAACGTTTATTTCTTTTCTTTAGTAATCTATCCCCTACATGGGGCTCGAACCCATGACCCCGAGATCAAGAGTCACATGCTCCTCTGACTGAGCCAGGCAGGAACCTCTGCACATATAGTTTTTCTGGCATCTACTACATGGTACCATAGTTGGCTGAATTTCAGAAACATCACGCACTATTTGTGAATTCCTTAAGAGCAGGAACTTTATCTTATTTGCATCTGTATCTCCATGTGGGTACCTAAACATTGAAGCCCCTAATTACTTGTTTGTTAAATTAGATTGAAGGGAGGGGAAACAGGAAGAATAGAAAGGAGGAGATACGTGTTATAACAATGCGTAAAGACCAAGTCAAGAGAAATTTCTGAACAAAAAGTAGTGAGAGAGAAGAAAGGAGTCTGAAGAAAATCAAGGATGATTAAGCTTTCGAACCCGAATGGCTAGAACACTTGAGCCATTTGAACCCAAATAACAGAAATAAAGAAATGAGTGCTAGGGATGGACTCAGGCAAGTTGGAGCAATTAGGATTTACATTAGATTTTGGACATGCTGAGCTCAAGGTTCCAGGAAATATCCAGGGCTCCTGGGTGGCTCAGGTGGTTAAACATCTGGCTTGATCTCAGGGTCATGAGTTCAAGCCCCATGTTGGGTATAGAGCTACTTAAAAATAATACTAGGCACACCTGGGTGGCTCAGTTGGTTAAGCATCTGACTCTGGATTTCAGCTGAGGTCATGATCACACAGTTTGTGAGACTGAGCCCCACGTCAGTCTCCACGCTGATAGCACAGAGCCTGCTTGGGATTCTCTCTCTCCTCTCTTTCTGTCCCTCCCTCCCACTGACTCATGCTCTCTCTCTTTCTCTCAAAATAAATAAATAAACGTTTATATAAAAATAATAAAAATGCCTCAAAAATTTTAAAATAGAATTACGACCCAGCAATAGCACTACCAGGAATTTATCCAAGAGATACAGAATTGCTGATCCATAAGGGCATATGTACCCCAATGTTCATAGCGGCACTTTCAACAATAGCCAAATCATGGAAAGAGCCTAAATGTCCATCATCTGATACATGGATCAAGAAGATGTGGTTTATCTATACGATGGAATACTACATGGCAATGAGAAAGAATGAGATCTGGCCATTCATAGCAACGTGGATGGAACTCGAGGGTTTTATGCTGAGTAAAATAAGTCCGTCAGAGAAAGACAGATACCATTGTTTTCACTCCTAAGTGGAACAGGAGAAACTTAACAGAGGACCATGGTGGGGGGGGTGGATAGTTACAAACAGAGAGGGAAGGAGGCAAACCGCAAGAGACTCTCAAATACTGGGAACAAACCGAGGGTGGATAGGGGATGGGGGAGAGGGGAAAATGGGTGATGGGCATTGAGGAGGCCACTTGTTGGGATGAGCACTGGGTGTTGTATGTAAGCGATGAACCACAAGAATCTACCCCAAACACCAAGAGCACACTTTACACACTGTATGTTAGCCAATTTGACAATCAATTATATTTTAAAAATAAATTAAATAAATGAAAATAACAAAAATAAAAATAATTTAAAAATAAAATGCAAGAGATGCAAGCTTAGTAGTCATCTATGATTGGAATTACCAGGATTAAGTGACAAGAGAAAAAAATCCACTTCCAACCCATTTATCTTAGTAAAAAATCAAAAGAAGAAAAAAGATTGAGTGCTAAATATTGGAAAGTAAGTGATAACCTATTTGTTAATAATATGATGGCCTAACTTGAGAAGTATAAAATAAAATTGTAAGAGTCAAGATAAAACATGAATATACAAAAATCAATTTCTTTCAGTATAATAATAACTAGAAAATGCAATGAAAAAACATATTCCTAACAATAACAAAACTATAAAATACGTAGAAAAACTGTGCAATACTGATATCAAGAAAACCATAAAGGAGCACCTGGATGGCTCAGTTAGTTAAATATCTGACTCTTGATTTTGGCTCAGGTCATGATATCATGGTTTGTGAGTTTGAGCCCCAAGTCTACCCCTCCCCCATTCACACTCATGTGCACTCTCTCTCCAAAAAAAAAAAAAAAAATTAAAGAAAAAGAAAGCTGTAAAATTTCACTGAAGCACATAATAGAACATCTTTATTTTTTAAATTATTTCTAAAGTTTATTTATTTTGAGAGAGAGACATAGAGAATGAGTGGGGGAGGGGCAGAGAGAGAGGAAGAGAGAGAATCCTAAGCAAGCTCTGTACTGTCAGTGCAGAGCCCAGCTCGGGGCTCAAACTATGAGATCATGACCTGCGCCAAAACCAAGAGTTGGATGCTTAACCAACTCAGCGACCCAGGTGCCCCAAGAACATCTTTAGAAATGGGAAAACAGGGGCACCTGGCTGGCTCAGACCGAACATGCAACTCTTGATCTCAGGGTCATGAGTTAGAGCCCCACATTGGGCATAGAGTTTACTTAAATAAAAAAAAAGAAAGAAAGAAAGAAAGAAAAAGAAAAGGAAAAAATAAGAAAGAAACCTAAAGAAATTTTCGGAAAGGTTAAATTCTAGAATTCATCTGTAAGAGCATATTCTGTAAATTTTTTAAAAATAAGAATTATGAGAATGACCTTGCTCTACCAAGAAGCAAAACTTACATAAAGCAACAACAATAAATGTAGTCTACAAACATATCTCTGGTAACCCCTGGGTGGCTCTGTTGGTTGAGCATCCAATGTTGGCTCAGGTCGTGATCTGTAACTTTGTGAGTTTGAGCCCCAAATTGGGCTCACTGCTGTCAGCTCAGAGCCTGCTTCAGATCCTCTGTCACCTCTTTCTCTGCCCCTCCCTTCTGAAAGAAAGGAAGGAAGGAAGGAAGGAAGGAAGGAAGGAAGGAAGGAAGGAAGGAAGAAAGAAAGAAAGAAAGAAAGAAAGAAAGAAAGAAAGAAAGAAAGAAAGAAAGAAAGAAAGAAAGAAAGGAGGAAGGAAGGAAAGGAAGAAAGAAAAAAAGAGAGAGAGAAAGAAAGAAGGAAGGAAGGAAAGAAGGAAAGAAAGAAAGAGAAAAGAAAGAAAAGAAAGGAGGAAAGAAAGAAAAGTAACATATCTATGTATTTCTGGGGGTTTTGTATGTGTAAGATTTAATAGATGGAGGCAGAGATGGGAGGAAAGAAAGAGACCAGGTTATGGAGCCAAGAAAGCCTTTATTGGGATCTGTGATTCCCGGGCGAGGTCCCATGACCCCGGGAGTGGGGAGTGAGGGAAGTCGCGCCTGATAGGCGATGGGCGGGGGAAGGGGGGGAGGGGGGGTTATGGGTGAGGGGGTTCTGGGTTTGATCTTGGGAGGGCAGATTATCAAATAAGGGCCTTTCAGGGATGTGGTGGGATGGAATAGGTTGCCTTCTCTGTCAGGGTGATGGGAAGCTGGAGCTTCATGATTGGCTGTTTCCAAATGGGGCAGGACATCCCAGGTCTCCAGGTGAGGGGCGGGGGGTTGTCTTTGCACGTGTTCTCCTCCAGCCCTCAGAGAAATGGCTGCTCTGTCACCACCTTAAAGTGACTCTTACAGTATGTGATAATAGTGGCATTTCAAATCAGAGTGGAAGAAAATGATTATTCAATAAATTTGGTCAGTAGTTTCCTACTCATTTGGGAAAAAATTAGAATCTCTACTGTATATCATATACAAAAATAAATTCCAGATGGATTAAAGATTTAAATGTAAAAGAGAAAATATAAAAGAATAGAAGAAAATTCAAAAAGACTCCTATAACAATATTGTAATAGGAAAAGTTTTGGGTGCCTGAGTGGCTCACTCGTTAAGCGTCCGATTTCGGCTCAGGTCATGATCTCACTGCTTATGAGATCAAACCTCACGTCGGGCTCTATGCTGAAAGCTCAAAGCTCAAAGCCTAGAGCCTGCTTCAGATTCCGTCTCTGTCTTTCTGCCTCTCCCCTGCTCACACTGACTCTTTCTCTCTCTTTCTCTCTCTCTGTCTGTCTGTCTCTCTCAAATATAAACAAACTTTAAAAAATTTTTTTTAATGTTTTATTTATTTTTGAGACAGAGAGAGAAAGAGCATGTGAGAGGGAGGGCAGGGAGAGGGAGACACAGAATCCGAAGCAGGCTCCAGGCTCTGAGCTGTCAGCACAGAGCCCGACACTTGGCTCGAACCCACAAATGTAAGATCATGGCCTGAGCCGAAGTCAGAGGTTTAACCGACTGAGCCACCCAGGTGCCCCAAACAAACATTTAAAAAAATTTTTTTAAATACAGGAAAAGCTTTCTAATGCAACTAACAAAACAAAGGGGCTGTAAAGTGAACAAAAAAACCGTAATAAGGGCTCTTGAGGAACTCAGTTGGTATAGCATGTGGCTCTTGATCTAAGGGTCATGAGTTTGAGCCCCACGTTGGGTGTAGAGATTACATTTTTTTAAATTTCTTTTAAATAAGTCTGACTGCAAACAAATTTAAAATTCTACAAGAAGTGACAGAATAAACAAAAATCAAGTCTTGTTATTTAAAAAACTAATAAATGCAAATGGTAATATATATTTACAAATTAAAGGATTAAAATACTTTAAAAAGTTTCCTCAAATCAATGGGAAAAGACCATCCAAAGAGAAAATAGACAACCAGGTAATTCAAAGATGAGAAGGAGCGCCTGGGTGCCTCAATCATTTAAGTGTCTGACACTTGATTTCAGCTGAGGTCATGATCTCAAGGTCATGAGACTGAGCCCCACATGGGGCTCCGAGCTGGGCGTGGAACCTACTTATTCTATCTCTCCCTCTGCTCCTCTCCCCCACTTGCCCTCTCCCTCTCTCTCTACAAAATATTAATAATGATTAAAAGGGAAAAAAAGGGGCCCCTGGGTGGCCCAGTCACTTAAGCATCTGACTTCAGCTCAGGTCATCATCTCTCAGTTCATGAGTTTGCACCCCGCGTTGGGCTCTATGCCGACAACTCAGAGCCTGGAGCCTGCTTACAGATTCTGTGTCTCCCTCTCTTTCTCTGTCCCTCCCCTGCTCCTGCTCTGTCTCTCTCTCTCTCTCTCAAAATAAATAAACGTTAAAAAAAAGGAACATAAATAAATTTTAAAAAAAGAAAAAAGAAAACAATCAAATGCTTGTTAATATTCAGTAGTACTGATGATGGTGTGGAGAAATGGACCCTTTTTCTTTTTAAGTCTACTCACTTTGAGACAGAGACAGCACGCAGCCAAACAGGGGAAGGGCAGAGAGAGGAGGACAGAAGATCTGAAGCCTAAACATCTAAAAAAAAAAAAAAAAACCAACATACAGATCCATATTTTTGGTATGATTTGTGCTCATTTCAGTATCACATATCCTATGCTAAAAATGGTATGACTTTATTTATTAAAAAAAAAAACTAGGGGCACCTGGCTGGCTCAGTCAGTTAAGCATCTGACTCTGGCTCAAGTCATGATCCTGAGATTTGTGGGTTCGAGCCCCGCATTGGGCTCTGTGCTGACAGCTCAGAGTTTGGTGCCTGCTTCCAATTCCGTGTTTCCCTCTCTGCCCCTCCTCCGCTTGTGCTCTGTCTTTCTCTGTCTCTCAAAAGTAAATAAACGTTAAAAAAATATATAAATAAATTAAAAATGTAAAAATATATGTTTGTTTATGTACAGAAATAAATAACATGTATATAAATGTTAAATATATGGGTTTTTTTTAATGTTTAGTTTTGAAAGAGAGAAAGAGTGTACAGGGAAGAGGCAGAGAGGGAGACAGCGGATCCCAAGTGGGTTCCGCGCTAGCAGCAGAGAGCCACATGTGGCACTCAAACTCACAAACGGTGAGATCATGAGCTGAGCCAAAGCTGGATGCATAACTGACTAAGCCATCCCGGTGCCCCTATGTATATTTTAATTTTTTTTTTTTTTTTTGAGAGAGAGAGTACAAGCAGGGGAGGGGCAGGGAGAGAGGCAGAGAGTGAGAATCCCAAGCAGGCTCTTCAGTGTCAGAACCTGATGCAGGGCTGGAACCCAGGAACAGCAAGATCATGATCTGAATCAAAGTCCCATGCTTAACTAACTGAGCCACCCAAAAACCCCCACTATATATATATGTGCTTTTTTTCTATGCTTTGTTCTATATGTTTTTCCTTCAAAATATATTTTTATGCTTTAATCTATGTATATAAATACATGCTTTTTTGATATGCTTTTATATATGTATAAAGATAAAATACATATATATGATATATACATTATGTATTTAAAAGCATATAAAAGCCCATATATGTGTACATGTTTAATAATAAAATATGTACACACATATAAAAATATTTTGAAGGAAACTCTAACTGTTATGGTCACCTCTCGTCAGGGCATGTGACCGGGGAACAGCTAGAGGAAGACTCACAACTGGACAATTTAACTTCTGTATTATTTGAATCTTCATAAGCATGTATCTGAAGATATCTCGTATAACTGTAATATAAAGTGTTAACGTTTGCATAGTAGGTGGGGAGATTTTTACAAAAAAATATATTTGATAATGCTTAGTTTAGTCTAGCTTTGACTGGGACCTCGGTTACGAGTAATCCAGGTTTGTTTTGTCAGTGCAGATTATGGATAATACGGGACCACAATCACAAAATGGTGGCTCTCTAACTGCACTTCCTCTGCACTACGGAAGTTGTAAATAACCCTTCTTAGGTTCTTCCCGAACACTTCTGGCAGTAAGTCCCCATAGGCCATCTCACGTATGCTCTGTAAATGAGTCTGCTTCGCTGCCATGTGTGGTCTGCCATTTTTCTCCAGTAACGATGTCCCCTGTTTCCTTCATGCCCAAGAGTGGCTCATGTGCTAACAAGGTCCATGAACGCCAAATGAGCCGGTGTCTGAGCTGAAGGGACCTGTGGTGGTTGTCGAAGACACTGAAGGTCCCAGTGCCAAAAGAGACCCTGTCCTCAAGAATGCCACCGCCAATGTTGCTGCCACCATCACCGTCATCTTGCTACATCTCTTTCCCTCACCTTCTAGTCCCATTTATCTGTAAGTCATATGGATTCAACCTCTAAAACATGTCAATTATGCTGACTTTTTTTCCAAGTTCACTATTATCATCCTGACCCCAGCCACCACCACATCTGATTTGTGCTATTGCAGATACCCTACTAATAATTCTCCCTGTTTCCATTCTTATGCCAAGCCAATATACTTTCCTCAACAGTAGTAAGAATGATCCTTTAAGATATAAACTGGGTTTTATCAATTCCTTGCCCAAAACCATTCAGTGACTCTCCATCACCTTTAAGTTAAAATTCAGACTTAAGGGGCACCTGGGTGGCTCTGTTGGTCAAACATCCAACTCTTGATTTCGACTCAGGTCATGATCTCATGGTTCATGAGTTCAACCCCTATGTCAGGCTCTGCGATATCAGCCTGGGATTCTATCTCTCTTTGTGCCTCCCACTCTCTCAAAATAAATAAACTTAAAAAATAATCAGACTTAACGATAACAACAACAACAATTCAGACTTCACCGTGACTTACTAGATTGTACATGATCTGCCTCCCGACTATCATCAGAACCTCATCTTGTGCCACTCTCTCCCAGTCAATCCGGTCCAGCCACACTGCCTCCCTTCTGTTCCTCAAACATGCCACGCTTCTCCCGCCTTCGGGTCATTATAATTGCCACTACCCTTGCCTAGAATGTTCTTCTCCCTACATTTCACATGGCTACCTCCTTCCTGTCATTCATACATTACTTTAAATGTCCCTTCTGCAGAGAGCAATGTCCCTGACCTACCAGCTCAAATAAACACTCATTCTCTACCACATCACTCCATTTAAAATCTTGCATAGCACTTCTCACTACCTGACATTTTGTTCATCCACCCCACCAACAAAAACTACTAGGATACATGATCCCAGAGATAAAGAACCTTGTCAGCCCTGTTGGCCACTGCATCCCTCAGCACCCAGACTAGTGTCTAGCACATAGTACAGGCTCTCAGTAAAATTTTGTTGGAGGAATTACCATTACCAATAATACTGTCAGTGTTGTTGCCAATGCCAAAGCTGTGAACTCCTCATGTTCTTACTATCCTACTGAGTTTTATTTTTTCCAAGATTGTATTTTTTTAAGTAATCTCTACACCCAGTGTGGGGCTCGAACTCACAACCTCAAGATCAAGAGTGGCATGCTTTACCAACTGACTGGTCAGGCACCTCCTATCCTACTGAGTTTTAGAGGACACTATCATTTTAGCTTTTACTCTTTCATAGCTTGTTAGACCTAGGTCTCCAGTATGGCAATTCAGGTATGGCCACAGGTAGGACTCTGAACCCAAGGGCAATTGGATTGGTAGACCCATGCCACACCCAGCACCCAGCGCCCAGCACCCCTCATCCTCTCCTGCTTCAGCCGATATCCTTGACTCAACCCCGTGTATCAATATATTCTCATTCCCTAGGGCAGCTCTTCTCAATCTTGGCTGCACAAAGAATTACCTGAGGAAGCTTAATAAATATTAATGCCTGGCCAGGAATCATCCTCAAAGTTTCTGACTAATTTGTCTGGGATGCATCTGTGGGCAACAGAATTTTTTTTTAAGCACTCCAAGTGATTCTGATGTGTAGCCAAAGGTCACAACCACTGCTGTAGAATAAATTCTTTCAGGGCGCCTGGGTGGCTCAGTCCATTGAGTGTCCGACTTTGGCTCAGGTCATGATCTCGTGGTTCACCAGTTCAAGCCCAACGTCAGGGCTCTCTGCTGGCCACTCTCAGACTTGAGCTTGCTTCGGATTCTGTGTGTGTGTCTCTCTCTCTCTGCCCCTACCCTGCTCACGCTCTCTCTCTCTAAAATAAATAAAAATATTTTAAATATTTTTAAAATTCTTTCATGGAGGACTCCCTGATTTCTCATCTGAATAGATTCCTGGTAGGTCAACCGCAAGTCCTCTTGACTCTCCTTGAATTAAGATAAATAACAACTTCAGGCTCCATCTGAGACCCTTGTCGCATAGGTGTGCCACCACACACTAATACTGGAATATTCACACAAGACTATTTTGACCAAACCAGGGTTCTGAATATCCATGTCACGATCACATTAACTGAGATGAGGCACTTTTTAAAAATGTAGTATGTGCAGGGCGCCTGGGTGGCTCAGTTGCCTTAGCATCTGACTCCTGGTTTCAGATAAGGTCATGATCTCGGAGTTCATGAGTTCCAGCCCCACATTGGGCTCTCTGCTATCAGAACAGAGCCCACTTCAGATCCTCTGCCCCCCCCCCGCCCCTGCCCCACTCACACTGTCTCGTCTCTCTCAGGATAAATGAATAAACTTAAAAAATGAAAAAATTAAAAAAAAACAAAACAATAAAACCGAGAAGCTGACCATGATCATGGCAGTTCCCTGCTTAAAACCCGTCAGTGGCTCCATGGGTAAAAACATCTTTTTAAGGCCTCTTAAGACCTGGCCCCTGGCCTCCGTGTTCTCCAAACACATCATTTGTAGCCCCTTCTTTTGCACTAAGATCTGACGTCTCCAACCTTGCAGTTCCCTCATCTGTGCCTTTGCAAGTGCTATTTTCTCTGCCTATAAGGCTTTCCTCTTCTTGTTAACCTAGTGAACCACTCATCCTTCAAAATTCAGCTACAGTTTCCTTCTCTTTCCAGACAAAGGTCATCCCTCGGGTGGCATCTGGACATCAGAATTTTTCACAGTTCTCCAGGTGACTCTGATGCATAGCCAAGCTGAGAACCACGGCTATCATAGATCTTTAACACTACACTGTATTTCAACCAGTTTTTTTGCATATTTGTCCTCCTTTCTAAACTCTAAGGTCTTTGAGGGAATAAACCATGGCTTGCTCAATTTTGTAATCCTATGGAGAATAAATGAATAAGTGAATAACCATTATCATGGAATATAAAAATACAAGTTCCCATTACTGTTTCTTTTTAAGTAGGCATCATACCCAATGTGGGGCTTGAGCTTATGACCCTGAGATAAAAAGTTGCATGCTCTAGGGGCTCCTGAGTGGCTCAGTTGGTTAAGTGTCTGACTCTTGATCTTGGCTTAGGTTGTGATCTCATGGTTCATGGGTTCGAGCCCCATGCACAGTTAGTGCAGAGCCTGCTTGGGATTTCTCTCTCCCTCTCTCTCTGTCCCTCCCCGGCTTGCTCTCTCACTCTCTCAAAAAGAAATAAACAGGGGTGCCTGGGTGGCTCAGTCGGTTAACCCTCCGGCTTCGGCTCAGGTCAGATCTCACGTTCGTGGGTTCGAGCCCCGCATCAGGCTCTGTGCAGACAGCTAGCTCAGAGCCTGGAGTCTGCTTCCGGTTCTGTGTCTCCTTCTCTCTCTGCCCCTCCCCCTCTCATGCTCTGTCTCTCTCTGTATCAAAAATAAAACATTAAAAAAATTTTTTTAAAAGAAAAAAACAAACAAAATTAAAAAAAAAAAAAGAGTTGCACACTCTACCAATTGAGCCAGCTAGGTGCCCCTCCTTTAATATTTTTGTTATAAACACATATAGTTCTCTTTTGTAAAAATATGATGCAGGAACATCATAACTCAGTCGCTTAAGCGCCCAACTCTTGACTTTGGCTCAGGTCATGATCTCACGGTTCGTGGGACCAAGCCCTGCATCAGGTTCTGCATGACAGAACAGAGCCTGCTTGGGATTCTTTCTCTCCCTCTCTCTCTCTCTCTCTCTCTTTCTCTCTCTCTCTCTCCCCCTCCCCTGCTCATGCTCTCTCTTTCTCTCTCAAAAATAAATAAACTTAAAAATATGTATTTAAAATATGTTGCAACATTACCTTTTAAGAGTGTAAGAATTGTCTTGCTGATTTACACTAACTGTTGTTACAAGTCATGTAAAGGACGTGATGGTCCTCACTGACAACTACCTCAATCTGCTCAAAGATACAGCCACCATAATTCTAACTCCCTATAATAATGTATTATAAAGCCATTGTACATAAATTAATAAATGTCTTCAGAAGATATTTATACTTCTAGCTAGTCCTATTTTGTGGGGATAGATTTACTACTGGCATGCAGCAACATTCCAAGGCCTGGTATTAGACACAGAGTGCAACAAAGCCACCTAAAATTTTCTTTTTTAGGTAGAACTTGATCCTGGGACCAAGGACAATTTATCCCCAGAGCAGCCTCCCTACATGCCTTCACTACGCCATCACATTCTTATCAACAGCTGCTCAGCTAAAAAGCCCTAAGGACAGCTCAGCCAACCCAGCCCAAAGAACCTGAAGATATTTCTGGGATTAGAAGAGAGATAGTTGAGAGACCATGGAAATAGAAGACATCTGTTGTTGTCATTCCACAACAAAGAAGATACCAGAAAACTGGGGCCTTTGTCCTAGGTAGGAGCGCCTAATCATGATTTGGAAGTCTCTGGCCATGGGGAAATGTGAAGGCTTGACCTGATCTGTGTCTGAGACATGCATTCTCTTAATCTGCAGCCTGCTTTGACAAGGGTGTCCTATTATAGGCGCCCCCCCCCCGCAACTCCTTTCACCTTACCTACACATTTATAGGGTATTTGTGGACCAGGACCATTATCCCTTTCCAAGCAAACGGAGAGACATGAATATTTGATAAGGCCATCAAATACGTAGAAGCGTAATCTAAAGCTACTGACGGCCAAGAAGCTTGCTGCTTCAGCTCTAGTCTATGGACGACTGTTTGGAGATAAAAATGGCAAACATTCTTCCTCTTCTCAGGATTTAAAGGGTGAGCATCTGGTTCTTCAACTGAAAGGTCTTTTGGGGTTCCTGATGGAAAGAAATGGGCCTGGCTGCCCTCTAGCTGGGCTCCTCCTTTCTCTACCGACCAGCTCCCTGGGTCAATTCCAGACGGAAGTAAACTTTAAGCACTAAGACTAAAATCAGGGGGAAAGCAATTTACATTTGTAGTGATGGCGAAGTATTGCTCAACTTCGCAACAGCTTGAGCTAGTAACTAGGTCCTTCCAGTAGTCATGGTAACATTCCCTAGAGTATGGAGGATTCACAATAGTCAGTAGACCCTGACCTTGCAATCTAGTTTCTCTAATTAATTTTCCCTACTTTTACCTTCCAATCTCAGATTACAATATAAGCTTTTTTGGTCTTTTGAGGAGCAAAGTCCTTTGTTATCTGGCCTTCAACAGACATGGTTGGGGCTTTGGGATTGAAACAGTACTAACTTCCTGACCACCTTTCAACACCACAGGGCTCAGTTTCCTTCTGACTGCCCCCACGATGTGCTGTTTCTATCTCCTCCTCCCTGCTTGTGACAGAGGCCCTGATCCCACAGTGCTCCAATCCCTGAGCCCGGGGTGATAGCATCCTAAATGGTGTGCAGTTTCTCTGTTTTCTCTCTCCAGCCTCCCTGGCTGCTGCACCATTCAGTTTCCATCATATATTCTGTACTAAGCTTTTTTTATTATTATTATTTTTATTTATATTTGAGAGGGAGAGAGAGAGACAGAGCACGAATAGGGGAGGTGCAGAGAGAGAAGGAGACACAGAATCCAAAGCAGGCTTCAGGCTCTAAGCTGTCAGCACAGAGCCCAATGTCAGCTTGAAACCACAGAACATGAAATCATGACCTGAGCTGAAGTCAGATACTCAACCAACTGAGCCACCCAGTCACTCTTCTTTTTTTTTTTTAAGTTGATGTATTTATTTTGGGGGAGAGAGAGAGAGAGAAAAAAAAAAGTGCAAGCAGGGGAAGGGCAGAGAGAGAGGGAGAGAGAGAAAATCTCAAACAGGCTCCCCATTGTCAGGGTCCAACTTCGGCTCCCGTCATGATTACACAGTCATGGGACTGAGCTCCATGTCGGGCTCACATGGGACTGTGAGATCATGACCTGAACTAAAGTGGGACACTTAGCTGACTGAGCCACCCAGGCGCCCCCGTGCCCAGCTTTCTTAATCCTCTTTCTATCCCTGATGCTGATAGTGCCACATATTTTCTGTCTCTTCTCTCTTTTTCAAGAAACACTTTCAAATTTGGGTTTTTTTTTATAAGTCAACCCCCAGGTATCACCCCCCCCCAACATAGAACGCTGTGTTTCCCTATTTCCCTCTAGTTTAATCTTTTCCTCCATTCAGGTTTGAACAACATGTAAATTCAGAAGCACCCCACGCATATACTAACTGCCATCAAGCATTTACAAAGGCTTAACATTCTTATATTTATATTTTATCAGTCCTGGTGTGCCTGGCTGGCACTATTTAATAGTCTTATTTTTTTAGACCTCCCCTCCCCAATGTCACAGTCACTTTGAGAAAGGAAGACATTTTCTTCTATAAACGTCTCAGAGTATTTACAGCTGGAATCTTCAGCCCAAGGGCCAAATGGCAATCCTTAGGTATGAAAATATAATGTAAAGTTCCTTCAAATCAACCTTGTTTCAGGTGTTGCCAAAGGACCACCTGCATCTCAGTCAGTTGGGAGGAACTTCTTTGATTTTACTTTATTTTTTAACTGTTAATTTATTTATTTTGAGAGAGAGTACACACACAAGCAGAAGAGATGCAGAGAGAATCCCAAGCACCAACGACTCAGGGAGAAACTTCTTAAAATGCTGATCTCAGGGACACCTGGCCAGCTCAGTCAGTGGAGCATGTGGTTCTTGATCTTAGGGTTGTGAGTTTGACTCCCACGTAGGGTGTAGAGATTACCTAAATAAATTTTTTTTAACTTTCTTAAAAAGGGCACCTGGGTGGCTCAGTTGGGTAAGTGTGTGACTCTTGATTTGGGCTCAGGTCATGATCTCATGGTTTGTGAGTTCGAGCCCCACATCAGGCTCCCACTGTCAGAGACTGCTTGAGATTCTCTCTCGCTCTCTCTCTGTCCCTCCCCTGCTCTCTTTCTCTCTCTCCAAATAAATAAATAAACTTAAAAAAAACTTTAAAAATTAAATTGGGGTATCTGGCTGGCTCAGTTGGAAAGAATGCAACTCTTGATCTTGGGGATGGGAGTTCAAGCCCCAGGTGGAGAGTAGAGCTTACATAAATAAATTAAAGTAAATTAAATTAATAGATAAAATGCTGATTTCAAGGCCTTCTCAGAGATCAGAATTCAACAGTCAGGTATAGAGTAAAGTTTCTCTATTTTAACAGGCTTCCCAGGTGAGCATATAGTTTGAAAATCATTGTAGTAAGACATGCTACTTACATAGCTCTGTTTACTTTAGGTGTCGTGATCTTGACTGTGGTAATCAGATGATGAACCCATAATGGTATATGGAGAGTTTTTTTGTTTAAAAATTTTATTTTTGTTATTTTTATTTTTTAATGTTTATTCATTTTTTTAAAAAAGATTTTTTTAACGTTTTATTTATTTTTGAGAGAGACAGACAGACAGACAATGTGAGCAGGGGAGGGGCAGAGAGAGAGGGAGACACAGAATCCGAAGACAGGCTCCAGGCTCTGAGCTGTCAGCACAGAGCTCGATGTGGGGCTCAAACGCACAAACCATGAGATCATGACCTGAGCTCAAATCGGACACTCAATCAACTGAGCCATGCAGGCGCCCCTGAAGATTTTATTTTTAAGATCAGTTTCAATCAGATTGAACCTCCATGCTTGGTAGGCAGGGAGAATGGATTCTCACTTTCCACGCAGTGATTCTGCCTCCAGTCTGAAATTCTGCAGTCCAGAAAGTGTCCTCTTCAGGACCTGCTGCTGGGAGAGGTAGTTACAACACTCTACCTGATTCAGGACCGCAAACATCCTTATTTTTTCAAAGACACTATAAATCTGGGGAGTGCCTGGGTGGCACAGTTGGTTAAGCATATGATTCACAGTTTGCGCGGACAGTGAGAAGCCTGCTTGGGACTCTCTCGCCCTCTCCCTTTCTGCCCTTCCCCTGCTCTCACACTCTCTCTCGTAAAATAAACTTTAAAAAATAAATAAACTTTAAAAAAGACAGTATAAATCTGGTAACATCATATTCACCACAACAACTATATGACAGCCTCATCAATATAAACCCAAAGGCAAAGTTCCTATACAGTTTTATTTTTTGCCTGAAAGACTGTCTCCGCCATGACAATTCCACCGGAACTTCATCCACCTAGCCAAATCCTTCTTTCTTTTTTTTAATTTTTAAATTTATTTTTTAAGTAATCTCTTCACCCAATGTGAGGCTCGAACTCACAACCCTGAGATCCAGAGTCACATGCTCCATCAACAAAGCCAGCAAGGTGTCCCGCCAAATCCCTGTGTTTCTGTGTAGCAGAATTCAACAGAGGTATTGTAGCAGCAGAGATGGCCGAAGAAATACCTAGTATAGCACATCTTAAAATTATAGATGAGAGAGAGAGAAAAACAGAGAGGACAGACAGACGATTTCCTTTTAAATGCAGGGCTGATGGTTGAGATGATGGGAAAATAAGAGCCATATGTCGGTGCTAATCCAGAGGAAAAAGAAGGAAGTTCTAAAGCTGGCATTTACCTTGAGATAGTAACTGTTCTTAGCAACACTAGGGAATAGTTTTAATGGCCCAATCGATGAGAAGGGACAAAAGAAACAAATCCAGGGTCCAGGATAGGTTACAAGTTGACTCAGGTACAAAGCATCTCCCTCCTCTGCTCAAAGTCACATCCCCAAAGACGATGCCTTTAATGGATGAACAGAGCCAAGAAACAAAACAAAACGAAATGAAAAACACTACCTAGAGGCAGATAATAGAGATATGTGCTTGTCTTGGTTTGCACTCTGGGTAGAATAGAAGAAGAGGAAGAGGAAGAAGAAGAAGGAGAAGAAAGAGAGAGAGAGAGAAAGAAATTCCCTTTAAACATCATAACCTCAAACCTGTACTCAGGCATTCCTGGGTCCAGAATTCACATTCCCTATCGGGCCAAAACACCTCATACCAGAGAATTAGCTTAAAATAGGTCTGTATTGGCAGTGTAGTTGACCCTTGAACAACACATGTTTTAACAACATGGGTTTTAACTGCGTGGATCCTTGGGGCACCTGGGTGGCTCAATTGGTTAAGTGACCAACTTCAAGTCAGGTCATGATCTCATGGTCCGTGAATTTGAGCCCTGTGTTGGGCTCTGTGGTGGCAGGTCAGAGCTTGAAGCCTGCTTCAGGTTCTGTGTTACCTTCTCTCTCTCTGCCCCTCCCTTGCTTGCACTCTGTCTCCCTCTCTCTCAAAAGTAAATAAACATTAATTGAATGGGTCCACTTATATGCAGATTTTTTTCAATAAACACAGTACTGTAAATGTATTTTTCTTCCTTATGATTTTCTTTTTCTTTCTGCAAGCTCTATGCCCAATGTGGAGATTGAACTTACAGCCCGGAGATCAAGAGTCACATGCTTGACCTACTGAGCCAGGCCAGTGCTCCTCTTCTGATTTTCTTAACATTTTCTTGTCTCTAACTTACTTTACTATAAAATACAGTATGTAACACATAATGTACAAGATCTGTGTTAATCAGCTGTTTATGGTATCAGTAAGGCTTCTGTTGACAGCAAGCTATTAGTAGTTAACTTTTGGGGGAGTCAAATGTTATACAGATTTTTGACTGCAGGGGGGTTGGCATCCCTAACTAGTATGAGTAAGTGCAACACTCTTCTGGAAGAATTCACTTCAAACCCAGGTCTCAAAGAGTCTCCAAAGAGAAGGTTACAATAAAGGTGTGCTCACAAATAAATATCACATACACACAAGGACAAATATGAAGAACATGTTAAAACATAAAGGATATGAGAGGGCGCCTGGGTGACTCAGTCGGTTTTGTGTTTCCAACTCTTGGTTTCAACTCAGGTCATGATTTCACGGTTTGTGAGTTGAAGCGCCCCATTGGGCTCTGTGCTGACTGTACCGAGCCTCCTTGGGATTCTCTCTCTTTCTCTCTCTCTCTCTCTTTTCCCTTCCTTTCCTCATGCTGTCTCTGTCTCTCTCACAATAAATAAATAACTTTAAAAAATAAATAAAAGAAATAATGAGAAGGATGAAAATGCATCTAATGGGAGTTCTAGAAGGAAATATTAGAAAATAAGAGAGAGGGGTGCCTGGCTGGCTCAGTGGGTAGAACATGCGACTCTTGACCTTGGGGTTGTGAGTTCAGGGATCACATTAGGTATAGAGATTTATTTTTTTAGATTGTTTCTTAAAGATTAAAAAAAGCAGAAGAGAGACAATACATAATACATAATGGCTGAGGACATTCCAAAATTAGCGAAATAAACAACCCCTCAGATTTAGGCCACATTTAAATAGCATCCTTACTCTGTCTACTAAATTTAGCAGGCTAAGGCCAACTCTTCATTTACCTACGTGAGGTACCCAGTCATATCTCATCCCCAAAAGGAACAAAGGACAATTAGTGTAGCTGCTCGAAAAAGTCCCATGCTTTGTGTGTGTGTGTGTGTGTGTGTGTGTGTGTTTTCAGAATGCTAGAACTGAGGTTATGTATAGTCAACATAGACCGTTCCTTCAGAGTCCGAAGTGATACCTGGTAGGTGAGCTCTGTTAATTCTAACTCCTAGGTTGGCCATTCTGTTACCTCCAAAAGGAAAAGCAGAAATAAAAGTGTATGTATTTTGGTGAGATATACTAGAAGCCAGGTTCAGGGACACCCGGGTGGTTCAGTGCCTAACCAGGTTCTTCTAGTCAGTTAGGTGTCTGATTCCTGATTTAGGCTTAGTTCACGCTTTCAGAGTTCTTGGGTTTCAGCCCCACATCAGGGCTCCAAGCTGACAATACGGACCCTGCTTGGGATTCTCTCTCTCCCTCTCTCTGTCCCTCCTGTGTGCTCTCTCGCTCTCTCTCTCAAAAATACATAAATAAACATAAAAATACATAAAAATACATAAAATACATAAAAGAAAAGCCAGGTTCACCTAAGTTCAAATTCTGACCCTGCTCCTGGGCTTCAGGTTCCCCCTTATAAAATAAAAATAAAAACACAGTGGGGTGAGGTTGGAAAATTGAATGATTGATATAAAATGTAAAATGCTAGCCAGATCATTGGTACAGAACAAATGATTATTCTCTTTTCATCCCCCATTCCTCTTCTTAGGTCATGACTTTCAAACTTTTGCCTAAGACCGAGGACAGATCAAAGATTAGTTTTTGTGTTGGTTTTTTTTTTACTTTTTTTTTCTTAATGTAATTTCTATGCCAACGTTGAGCTTAAACTCACAACCCTGAGATCAAGAGTTGCATGCCCTACTGACTGAGCCAGCCAGGTGCCCTGATGATGAGTTTTTAAATAGGTTATCTACTCTTTTCAACAAAAAATTTTTTAACATTTATTTATTTTTGAGAGACAGACTGAGACAGAGCATGAGTGGAGGAGGGGCAGAGAGGGAGGAAGACACAGAATCCAAAGCAGGTTTCAGGCTCCAAGCTGTCAGCACAGAGCCTGATGCGGGGCTCGAACCCACAGACCACAAGGTCATGACCTGAGCTGACGTCAGATGCTTTACCAACTGAGCCATCCAGGGGCCCCACAGGTTATCTACTCTTGACAAAATGATCATTTGGGGTATAAAACTTTGTTAGAAAATTTGAAAAGCTAAAATTACATCTACTGTTTCTCAGCCTAAAGGTCTCTATGGGCAAGGTGGGTGTAAGGATTGAAGAGATATTGACAAAACAGTGAGACTCCGGTGGAACAGGAGAAAACAATCTGGCAGGGCAAGCCAGGGAACGTAGGAAGACTGTGGTCAAGGCTTCTCCCAAACTAGAAAAGGCTGGTGTCCAGAAGTTTAGACTTCAAAGATAAGGAACATAGGCAAAAACCATAAATGAAAAGCTAGAGATTTAGTTATTCAGGGGCTGAGCAACAACTATCAGAAGCCCCATTCCCAGATTCCAGGAGCAGAGTACTGAAGCTGTAAGTCAGAGCTCAAATCAAGAGCTTAGATGACAAGAATTGGGGCACCTGGGTGGCTCAGTCGGTTGAGCATCCGACTTCAGCTCAGGTCATGATCTCATGGTTTGTGGGTTCAAGCCCTGCATCGGACTCTGTGCTGATAGCTCAAAGCCCGGAGCCTGCTTCAGATTCTGTGTTTCCCTCTCTCTCTGAACCTCCCCTGCTAAGGATCTGTCTCTCTGTCTCTCAAAAATAAATAAATGTTAAAAAAATTCTTTTAAATAAAAAAATAAAAAAAAAATAAAAGACCTTAGATGACAAGAATGAAAAGCCCAACCCAGAAGGACCAGGCCGTATCATTATTAGCCCACTACATGGCACAAAGCCTGGCCCATGGTAAGCCCTTAATAAGCACTTGTTGAGTGAATAAATGGATGACCAAGCAACCACAGTGAAGTCTGATAACAATACTGGGAGGTCAGTAGCAAGAGTAACATGGAAACTAAGCCCAAATTCAGAATGTAAGCAGGTTCACTCAATGGTAGAAGACCAGAGAAGCAGGGGCTCAGTCCCTAGCATCTCATGGGTAGCAGGGTTACTAGACTCCAGATGTTTTGCAAAGGGAGTTGAATCTGGGATGTGGTCTGTGTGTGAGTGAATGTGAAGCAAGATATTTCTTTCATATTTTAAATGCATGTTAGGTTATTTTTTCTAAGTTCACTATTTTTCTCTTCTGTCACATTATACCTTAATGTTCACTTCAGTGTTACATTTATTCCCAAGTGCACTCAAGCACTTCAGAAAGCAAACAGCATCTGTTGATGAATTACACTTGTTTCACCATGACCTACTTAGATCTGTCCTTCTTTTTTGTTTTTTAATATTTTATTAAGTAATCTCTACACCCAACCGTGGGGCTCAAACTTACAACCAAGATCAAGAGTCACATGCTCCACCAACTGAGTGAGCCAGGTGCCCCCCACCCTGTAATAGTTTTTATTGCTTCATAACAAATTACCCACACGTTTGTGACTTTAAAAAATACAAAGTCAGGCTGCTGGCAGAGTTCAGTTCCCTGAACCATAAGCCCAGAGGTCTCGGGATTCCTCACTGACTAGCAGCAGGGGACCATTCTCAGTTCCTAGAGGCCACATTCCACGCCTCAGCACAGTTCACAGCCTGTTTGCTTTTCTCTGGGCCAGCCAGGGTGTCTTTCTCTGACTTCCTCTTCTCCACCAGCCAGAGAAAACTCCGCCTTTACAGGGTCCTGTGATTATGTCAAATCTACCTGTATAATCTCCCCTATCTTAAAGTCAACTGATTTCGGACTTTAAAGATATCTCCCAAATCCCTTCCCAGCAGCATCCAGATTAGTATTGAATTTAATAACTGGGGGGGGGGGGAAGTACACTAGAAGCTAGGAAATCTTGGGGTCTCTCCTGAAATTCTGCCAATCGCAAACCCCAATGTTGAGATATACTCGTTTCGATTAAAAATACCATTACAGGAGCACCTGGGTGGCTCAGTTGGTTGAGCATCTGACTTTGGCCCAGGTCATGATCTCATGGTTCCTGAGTTCAAGCCATTGGTGAGTTCGAGCCCCACATCGGGCTGTGTGCTGACGGCTCAGAGCCTGGAGCCTGCTTTGGAGTTTGTGTCTCCTTGTCTTTCTGCCCCTCACCTGCTCATGCTCTGTCTGTCTCTCTCTCAAAAATAAACATTAAAAAAATTTTTAAATATCATTACAAAATAAAGATATATCAACAAATTGCTTTAATTTTTTGTCGTAATATTATTATATCAGACACTTCCCTCTTTAACATGGTTCAGTTGCCACAGCCTAGTAAAACTACAGCAAGCTCTGGGGAGATAATGAATAAAATAAAAGTGTAATCTTAGACTCAAATCTTGACCACTAAAAGTGAGCTGGGAAAGTTTGAGCAAGTTACTTAACTCTTCCAGACCTGTTTCCATACTTAGAAAATAGTATATTCCTCATATATTATAATGATTAAGTGAAATAATATATTCAAAGTACTTAATAAAGTACCTAGCAGGAACTTAATAATAGCAGCTATTTTATTATCATTGAATGATGTAAGAGATGTGAAGCTGTCTCAGAAAGTATAAAGGGCTATTCTAATGTAATACATTATTACTAGGCACACACAGAGAGATACCATTAGACGGGTGTCCGTATAAAGGTAGACATGTTTAGCATGAATACCTATTATCCCATACTTACTTAACGTATATTTGCACATTTGAAATTCCCATTTGTTTTGTCACTGATACATCAGCATCTATTCTCAAAATAAAAAATATCAAGAGGAATGATAATCATCTTTAAATAGATTAAAGGTTTTGTATGGATTTAGTAGTCTGAATTATAACCAGTGGTTGTAAACTAGAAACACAGATTTGGGAGAGTGCCTGGCTGGTTCAGTCAGAAGAGCGTGCGACTCTTGATCTCAGGGTTGTGAGTTCAAGACCCATGCTGAGTGCAGAGATTACTTAAATAAATAAAACTTAAAAACAAAGAAATGCAGATGGAGATTTGAGCTAAATACAATGAAGAAATTTGTTAACATTTATCAAAAAGTGGATTAGGTAGGGGTGCCTGACTGACTCAGTCAGCAGAACATACAACTCTTGATCTTGGGGTCATGAGTTTGAACTTCATAATCGGCAGAAATTGGTTAAAAAATAAAATAAAGTAAAAAAATAGTTTAGAAAAAGCGAATTGGGTAAATAGTAAGCTCTGGGTCCCTGAATGACCATTTATCGGGGAACCTTCTAAAAGGAATTCATATATCAGATAAGAGGTTTGGACTCACAATCTTTAAAGTCCCTTCCAATTATAAGAGTCCATGAAATTCTAGTTGTTGCTGTTGAGTGTGTGTGTGTGCATACACACGTGTGTATTAGCCTGATGACTGACATTTCTATACAAATGTTTGCCATTTGATTCAGTTTTAGCAATTAAAAATACATATGAAAGGGGCACCTGGGTGGCTCGGTTGGTTAAGCACCTGACTTGGGCTCAGGTCATAATCTCACAATTCATGAGTTCGAGCCCTGTGTTGGACTCTGTGCTGACAGCTCAGAATCTGGAGTCTGCTTTGGATTCTGTGTGTGTGTCTCTCTCTGCCCCTCCCCCACTCATGCTCTATTGCTCTCAAAAATAAACATTAAAAATTTTTTTAAATATATGTAATGTCACAGGAGATAAAAAATCTCTAGTTTTTGACTGAAATAATTTTTGAAGCATAAAGTTCATGTCTTCATTTACCCCTGTTTAGATTAGGCCATATATGTTGCTTAGTGTTTTGAAAAACAAAATCATGGTTAGTTCTTAAGTGAAACTTTAATGTTACACTTTGCCTCTAGAAGCTTCCCATCAGTCCATCATTTCATAGTTGCTCTGGAAATTCCCATTACCATTCTTTGAGTATCAGGCCTGCAGTGTAAAAAAATAGTACTTTTTATTGGTAGACTAACTACATTTCAAGATTTCCTTTGTGGGTATTTTGTCCAAGTTCAGCTTCTTAGTGGTACTTACTGAAATGTTCCAGAAGCTAACAATAGGCCCAGGACTCATACTCATGTACCATATGGGGAATGAATCTCAGGTCTTTAGTTTGTATTTAAGTCTACCTTGTATATGATTGATTATATATATATATTTTTTTTTTTTTTTCCTATTCTCCCTCATTTAAAAAGTAATATGAGGTGCCTGGCTGGCTCAGTTGGTGTAGCATGTGATTCTGGATCTCAGGATTGTGAGTTCAAATCCCCCTTTGCGCAAAGAGATTAATTAAAAATAAAATCTAGGGACACCTGGGTGGCTCAGTCGGTTAAGCATTCGACTTCAGCTCAGGTCAGGATCTTGCTGTCTGTGAGTTTGAGCTCCATGTCGGGCTCTGTGCTGACAGCTCAGAGCCTGGAGCCTGCTTCAGATTCTGTGTCTCCCTCTCTCTCTGCCCCTCCTCTGCTCACGCTCTGTGTCTCTCTCTCAAAAATAAATAAAGGTTAAACAAAATTAAAAAACATAAACCTGAAAAAAATTTTTTAATAAAATAAAATCTAAAAAAATTAAATAAAAAGTAATACATATTTCACTGTAGAAAACTCAACCATCATATGAAGGTACACATAAGGCACACATCTCTTATTATTTTAATCAGCAGCCAAACATAATCTCTAGCAATCATTTTGTGAACATTGTTCCAGAATTCTCTATGCTTATATACACATGTACACAGATAAACGGTTTTACACAAATGGGATTATTCCACAGGCAGTAGTATCCCATGACATCTATTTTCACGTAACGCATGGCGAGCTTTTGTGATGTCGAAGAGTACAGAGCCTGAACCATTAACAACTGTGGTTAGCACATTGTTGCTGTCTGCTGGATACCCTCTTTTGGAAAATAACAACCATGGCGTATGCCATGTGGTCCTGGACTACTCACGATAGTCTCTCCCCACTTGGTGTGTAGCAGGGAATCAGCTGACCCAGGCCTGACAGAGAAGAGTTCTCTTTGTCCTTCGCTAGAGAAATCTCCTCAGGCCAATCAGCATCATCTCTGAGATTTAATATATGACCACTGGGACAAAAGAAGTCTCACGTCCTTTGGGACTGAGAATTATTAAGACACTATAAACTGACGTTGCCTGCATCCCTCTTCACTGGCTTCAAGAAGGAAGCTGTCTGTGATAGGACAGTTGAAGCCAAAGCACAAAAAGAGCAGAGATCAGCAAAGGTGAGAGATGGACAGGAAGAGAGAGAACTGATGTATTGGACCCTGGATCCAGCCATACCTAAAAGCTACTGGATCTGGACTATGGTCAGTGCTGACAGGCGGTGACATATGCTTTCTTCACAATCACTTACTGCGCAAAGTTGTTCCATAAAAACCCCAGGGTTTACGTGGAAAATAGGGCTAAGGAGTACAACATTAAAAAACCTTGGGCATAGAAATGTTAAAGTACTATATTGTACTCCTGACACTAACATAGCACTGTATGTCAACTGTATTCAAATAAAAAATTCAAAAAAAACATACCAAGAGAATACTATGTGTTTATGAAAACAGAATAATAGCTAACTGATCTTTAAACCACCCCCCTAAAAAAACCCCAAAAATAAAAACAAAAGCCTTTCCCAGTGGCATGTACACAAAAAGATACAAACCTAAGAAAAATAGTAGCACAGTTTTATACCTATTAAATGGTTACAAAATAAATACTGAAATAAATATGGCACTTTATTTTAAATTTTTTAAAATAAATTTATTTATTTTGAGAGAGACAGAGCAAGTGCAGAAGGGGTAGAAAGAGAAGGTGACAGGGAATCCCAAGCAGGCTCCTCTATGCCAGCCCAGAGCCTGATGTGGGGCTGCAACCCACAAAACCGTGAGACCATGACTTGAGTCAAAACCAAGAGTCAGATGCTTAACCATCTGCGCCACCCAGGTGCCCCTGTGGCACTTTATTTTTAAAAAGACCTGAAGTTTGCTTCTTGTGGGAATGGGTTGGGGCTTGTGAGCTTTTGTGAGGTGGTAGAAGGCGGCCGATCTGAAATCAGAGTCTGACAGAAAGTCGTAACACTTAGATATGGATGGCTGGGACTCAAAACACAGACAATGACTGAGGCGGCTGGTCGGTTTCAGGTATATGTGCGTGTGTTTTGTGCATGCCTATGTGACTTGATTCAGCTGGATGTAGTTTTCTGCTTTCACCTTGTGCTTCCGGCTGACAAAATCACACATAAGGAAATGCAAAATTCACTTTATGCTCAAATTGCTCTCTAATATTTTAATCACAAAGGAATAGACAAATGTTATAGCAGTCTGTATTTGATTGTGCAAAGGAATAAATTCCCTTTTTGTGTTTCAGATAATCCCAGTTAGTTTTATTCCAGAATCCTGAACAGTATTACATGGCTACTTAGTATTCTATTACATACTAATAACATAATTTAAATCCCAAACTGGCTTTCCTGCATCTAACAAATTTCCAGACTACCTTTCTTTACTTTCAGTTCTTGTGTGCTCAGAGGTTGAAAATTCATTTTAATATTAACACAAACCAAACGTCATTAAAAGGGTGGTATGGACCTTTAAAAGATATAAAGATTCCAAAGCCAAAGAGAAATGATTTTTTAAAAAAAATATTTACCATCATTATCTGGAACACAGTTGACCTTTCAAACATAATTGAAGGTTGATGATTACAGAATTTCATCTTGCCCCTGAGAAATTCTGGCCCCTGAGAATGATTTTCTTTTGTGGATTCTGACACTTCAAAATCCATAAAAACTCTCATAGAGATTACAATATGAAATCAGTCCATATCAATATTGTTTCTCAAATCATCTAACCCTGTATATAAAAGGTTTTTCCCTGGGGCACCTGGGTGGCTCAGTCGGTTGAGTGTCTGAGTTCAACTCAGGTCATGATCTCACAGGTTGTGGGCTTGAGCCCCACATTGGGCTCTGTGCTGACAGCTCAGTGTGGAAACTTTTCATGCCTCTTTATCTGTACAGCATAAACAGGTAAGAGCCTGCTTCAGATTCTGTTTCTCCCCCTCTCTCTGTCCCTTCCCTGCTCCTTCTCCCCACCCCCCTCGTCTCAAAAATAAATATTAAAATCTATTTATTTAAAAAATTGTTTCTAATGTTTTATTTATTATTGAGAGAGAGACAGCATGAGCAGGGGAGGGTCCGAGAGAGAAGGAGATATAGAATCAAAAGACAGGCTCCAGGCTCTGAGCTAGCTGTCAGCACAGAGCCAGATGTGGGGCTTGAACCCACGAACCGCGAGATCATGACCTGAGTCAAAGTCAGATACTTAACTAACTGAGCCATCCAGGTGCCCCTATTAAAATCTTTTAAAAGATAAAGGTAAAAAAATAATAAATGTTAAAAACTTTTAAGAGAAAAAGGTTTTTCCCTGAGTTATCACTTGTTTGTAACAAAAGTCTATACCCTGACAGTCTTGTCACTGATGTTCCCAGTGATTACCCTTGAGGTTGCTGAAAAATTGGCTCCAAGTATACTGCCAGTTTGTATTATTCTTGCCAAGAAAAGAGAGTGAGCATCCCATAGGCAAATTGCTCCGTACACTAGATCAGGACCTCTCACCTCTGGAACTCCTAAGTAGAGTTTATGCTGTACAGATAAGGAGGCATGAAAAGTTCCTACTACACTTGTGTAGTTTTTAAAGTCACTAGGAATGAGTCGGGTGGGAAAAGGTTTTATCCTCATTCTTATCTGTATATAAGACTTTATGGCATTATACAATTCCGTCGTGAAACTAACTCAAATAACCATTTAGTATAGCCGTGCTTTCAGCTGAGGTACCTTAGAAAACAGTATCCCATGGACCAAAGGTGGGTGAAATTTTTCTGCAAAAAGCCTAATAGTAAGTATTTTAGGCTTTGTAGGCCATACAGTCTCTGTCTCAACTACTCAACTCTGCCCTAAAAACAGACATACAGTACCTAGACAAATAGGCCTGGCTGTGTTCCAATAAAACTTTAAAGTAGTCCCCCTTTATCCATGGGAAATCTGTTCTAAGACCCCCCCAGTGAAACTGAACCCCACAGTGCCTAAAGTATAGAGAGGCCCAAGCCCTCTATATGTATGTTTTTTCCTACACATATATACCTGTGATAAAATATAATTTATAGGGGCGCCTGAGTGGCTCAAGCATCTGACTCTTGATTTCAGCTCAGGTCATGATCTTGCGGTTCATGAGTTCAAGCCTCATGTCAGGCTCTGTGCTGACAGCATGGAGCCGGCTTGGGATTCTCTCTCTCTCCTTCTCTCTCTGCCTCTCCTCTGCTTGTTCTCTCTCTCTGAAAATAAATAAAAATAAACTTTAAAAAAGTATAATTTATAAATCAGGCACAGCAAAATGTTAATAACTCATAATAAAATAAAATAATTATAACAATATACTGTAATAAAAGTTATGTGAATATGGTCTATCTCAACATATGATATTTGTACTGTCCTCACTCCTCTTTTTTTGGTGACATGAAATGATAAAATGCCTGTGTGATGAAATGAAGTGAGGTAAAGGATGTAGGTATTCTGATGTACCGTTAGAAGATACGTCAGGAGGACCAGCTGCTTCTGAACCACAGGTGATCTTGGGCAACTGAAATAGTAGAAAGCAAAACCACAGATAAGGGGGAATTGCTGGGTTTACAAAAACAGACAGTGGGATGGATTTTTCCAGTGTACCGCAATTTGCCAACCCCTGATTTGGACCAACAGCCTCCAATTGAAAAAAAAATTTTTTTTTTTTTGCCTTCAGTTTTTTTTTTGATGACTCCTTGGGGCAGTCTCTGTCACCTCAGGGAAGGCCATGCAGGCAGGGACCTAAGCTATTCCTGCTTCAACTGGAGCAGTTATCATTTTTATGATAAGTAGACTTTTGCATGAAATTAAGTTTAATTAAAACGTTTCCTTTCTAGGGGAGCCTGGATGACTCAGTCAGTTGAGAGTCCAACTCTTGATTTCGGCTCAGGTCATGATCTTCTGGTTCATGACACTGAGCCCCATGTTGGGATTCGTGCTGATGGCAAGTCTGCTTGGGATTCTCTCCCTCTCTCTCTCTCTCTGCCCCTTCCTCATTCTATCAAAATAGATAAATAAACTAAAAAAAAGGTTCATTTTTAATAAGGAGAAAAGCTTTAAACTACTGCCTTGTACTAAACCTAAAAGCTGCTGCTTTAAAACTTTAGATGATTCAGGCAAAACATCTTTTAAAATTATGACATGTGGGGCTGGGGGGGGCGAGGGAGGGACTTGGCTGGCTCAGTTGGTGGAGAGTGTGACTCTTGATCTCAGGGTTGTGAGTTCAAGCCCCACCTTGGGAGTAGAGATGACTTAAATTTTATTAAAAATATGGTGACATGCAGTCCACATGTGTTTTCATGTTACCAGAAATTCATTTGCTCACATCTGATAAGAGCAGTTTAAAGGACAACTTTAATAGCTCTAAAAATGTTTCATCTATTCATTTCTCCAGTTTGACTTTTTCTAAGTATAGTGTTCAGGTACCTTAAAAGGTCCGAGAGAGAGAGAGAGAGAGAGAGAGAGAGAGAGAGAGAGAGAGAGAGCGAGAGAGAGAGAAATCCATATTTGGATCCATTGCTAGATTGTGAGCCCCTAGAAGACAGGAAGTAAATTATCTTCATCTTCTTTTTTTTTTTTAAGTAATCTCTGCATCCAAGGTGGGACTCAAAGTCATGACCCCAAGATCAAGAGCCACATGCTCTACTGACTGAGCCAACCAGGCATCCCAACACCAAACTTAATCTGTAACGCAAACATAAATTCACTATTAGATGACTAGGAAGAGAATAAATTCAGGTAGTTTATTTACTTTTATTTTTCCAAAATCCATAGGGAAAAAAGCATATCTTTCTGAGTAACAAAAGAAAAAGTACTTGGAGATACAGTTTTATACCTGGGAAATTAACATGTTTAAGACATACATGCAGGGCACCTCGGTGGCTCAGTCGGTTGAGCGTCCAACTTCAGCTCAGGTCATGATCTCACAGTTCGTGGGTTCGGGCTCTGCATCAGGCCCTGTGCTGACAGCTCAGAGCCTGGAGTCTGCTTCAGATTCTGTCTCCCTCTCTCTCTGACCCACCCCTACTCATGTTCTGTTTCTCTCTGTCTCAATAATAAATTAAAACATAAAAAAATTTAAAAACTAAAATAAAACACATACAAGCTAATAACTAAGCAATCGTGACAAAAGTCACATCCTCACAAGGACCCAGAAATCCCTTGTCTGCAACTCTGAAATCCAAAATGCTCTGGAAACTAAACATTTTGCTTTGTAGCTCTAGTAAGTTATTTGGCAGTCAAATTGATCTAACCTAAAGTTAATTGGCAGAAGTATCTGACCTGAACTGAATGAGGCTATTTACTGGTATTCTTTTACCCCATATGAATAATCATGTGGCTTGCTGCAAAAAAAAAAAAAAAAAAAAAAATTACCATATTTGAAATATGCGGTGTTTCCCCTGAACTCCCTGGGACATTACAGAAGTGACAGTGTATTACATTTGGTTTTACTCAAGTAAGGCAGACAACGCCAGGTCTTTTCCTGATTGCTTTACAAGGAGAAATTTAGAACCCCATTCTAGCCTCCAAGACCATGCGCCCAGACCCAAGCTGCCATTTTGAGCAGTTATTTGAGGCTGCCCTAATAGTTCTGAGAGCCTCCCTGTCGTGACCTCAATGGGAAACAAATGTTCTGTCGATCTGAGAGAAGAAAGTCGATGTTATCACTTTGGTGGTCAATGATCCGTTAAGAACACTTTGGTCTTTGAAAAAAAATACCTCTCTATTTTCATCCCTGGACATTGGGCCATCAACGGTCAAAATGAAGTTACTAGCTCTTAGCTGTGCAACAGTATCTGTTCAGTATCTATTTGCCACCTTGATTGATGGCACATCTTGGCCAGTCTGTGAGAATTTCCCTCACTTTAAGTGTGGGTGGCACCAAATATTCGCAGAGAAAGAGTAACTGGAGGCCTTATGTCGGCGCAGCTCTGGCAATTAATCCATCATCACTCCGGGAAACTGGCACACTCCCCAAGTAGCACTCATGGACCCCACCCTCTGGCCGGCAGGGCCGTATCTAGGGATCTCGATCAGAAATCTTATAGTATATGGGGCAGGTTATTTCCATAACGCTAGAGGTGGTGGGCTTGCCTGTCCTAGAGGTGGTGGGAAACTCTGGGCTTGGATACTTTAAGACGACGTAAATGCTGATGACACAATGCCAATGTCTCCCGACAGCATTTCCTCACAAGGGGGCGAAAAATAGGCTCAAAACCCCTCTCTGAAGATGCCCGTCTTTGGAAATGCGGAGTTAGGGCACAAGTCTACCGGTCAGACCCCAACTATGTCGAGCGCTCTCCCTCAGAGCCGAAAGACCATGCGGCTCCGGGGGAGGCTCTCGACTCCTCCCTTCAGGAGGCTCTTCTCCGCCCCCCTCGGCTACTTCCGGCCCTTGCCGAACGCGCTCCTCGCGCTTGCGCCGTTTTGATAGTCCTCTCGGGTGGAAGAAATCTGAGCGCTGCCGCTCTGGAACCGCCCCCGTCTTCTATTCGCCCCGCCCACGCTTTTTACCGGCCCCTCCCAAAATCTCGCGAGATTTACGTGCGCGTCCGTATTTTGCGGGCAGCTGGCTCTCCCGGCTGCTGTAATTGCTGCTGCGGGAGAAATTGGAGCTGCTGTCGTCGGCGCGCCCGCCCTCCCCCACTGAGAGCCACCGCCTCTTCTCTCGCTCTCCTTGTACACCTATCGCCGGGAGCGGCGCGGCAGCAACAGTCCCTGGACCCACCGCCGCCTCCCTAGGCTGCCGCTCGGCCGGTCATCCTCGCAGCCCGGCAGCTGACGGCGGCCCCTTACCCCTCACCGGCTGCTCACTCTTAGATAGTCCGCTCCGTCCCCGTCCTCGCCCGGGACGCCTCGCTGGGGTGGAGGACGACGAGGAGGAGACGAAAGTCACCCTCCCTCCAGGCAGCGTCGGCCCCCTCACCCGCGGGTGTGTCCTATAAATGGCGTCGGAAAGCGACACCGAGGAATTCTTTGATGCCCCTGAAGATGTGCACCTAGGGGGCGGCTACCCTGTAGGGTAAGTAACTGGAGCTGTGGCCCAGACGCCGGGCGCTTCAGCCCCCCGGCTTCCCCCGAGCCTTCCCACTGCACCCCTCCGGGGTCCCGTTGTGTGTCCGCCACCGCCGCTCTTCGGTGTCTCGCTCGGGCACTTCAGAGGGAGTCGGGGGGAGGGGGGGGATCGCCCACCTCGGCCAAACCCCCTCCATTCCCTGGTAAGCGGCCCCTGGGGCTACGGAGCCCCTTTCTCGTCTTGTCCGGCTTTCCTCGAGGTGGGACAGTTGTCGTGCCTGAGAGCCGGCGACCTGTATTCGTGGGGTTGAGCGCTTTACCTCTGAGACATCCGTTTTGGCCTTGGGGACCACAGATTAAAGGAGCAGTAACAGGAGAAATTGCTTTTCTTGCTTTTTCTGGTGCCGCTAACTTGCCTGCTCGTCTCAAAAGTGGCCGTAACTAGTGCCGTCCTCGTCCTCTTTTTTCGTTGTACAGAAAGAAGGAGGGGGCGGGAGGGGGCAGGTGGGCTATTTACTTCGGAAGGTCCTCTAGGTGATGTACTCTCGATCCACCGTGTTTTATTAAAATAGCACCTTACGGGCGAGGCAGAGGAGAGCGAAGACGAGGTCCTTAACCTTTCGGAAAATTGCGCTGTCTTGAGCAGGGTACAGTTGTACACAACCGGCTCCCGAGATACAAACGAGTGCTGAGTAATCTGGTGGCTGGAAGGAGAGCCACAGCTTTGTGTTATTTATCTCATTCTGCAAGATGTTTTCGTGATGATCAGCATGGGAGATTCTGAGTAAGGAAGTGCAGTAGTCGGAATGCTTCGCTTGCCTGGCACTTCTTACGCACACCTCTTCTCAAAGTTGAAACGGGATTTGAAGCTCTTTTGCCCAACTCTTCTGCGGGCTCGTATGGAAGTAGAAGCAGGGAAATACATTTTCGTGCCTTAAGAACTTGAGGATTGGTAAACTTTGTATGTTAATGTAAGACGCTAGTACGGTGACAGGAGTTCAACTGCCTTCAATTCTCAGGCTTATCCCCATGGAAAAAATGCCATGTTTGCTGCAAAGAAAGTTATTTGTACTTTCTAGAAGACATTCTAAAGCCTAATATATATTCTCTATGATATAGACCCCAAAGTTAGAGCACGAGAATCAGATAGAAATGTTCGTTGGTAGATCGCGGATGTGTTTCCACCAACCTTCCTACCACTGTTAAAAGATTTTTGGGTGGCAGTGGCCGATCTTGAGATGGCACTGAGGCTCCTTTCAAGTTCAGTGTCTGAAACAAGTTCATAGCCAGACGGTGGAGGATTGAAAATACTTTTGGATTTCCAGATACATTGGATCCCTTAAATTTTTGCTTTTGTGCTTTTCCTGTCAAAGTAACGAACTGTTGATTTAGGTTAAATGACAGACGTAATCGTTCCGTGTTTTTGAATGTGTTTGCATGGAGTGGGGGGAGGAAATAATCTATGTATCTGATTGTAATCAATTTAGAAATATGTGAACATTGTTCCTTTTCAATGAATGAAACATTTCATTTTGAAGGACAGTTACATCAGGAGTGTAGATTGTCTAGCTTAGTACCTGGCACAGAGGAAGAACCCTAATGTCCATTCCCTTCTTCCTTTCTTGGAGTTAACAAACTTAACTTCACACAGTGCTTACTTTGGGAGGAAGTATGCAGAACTTGGAGCTATTTAACTTATTTGAACCCAGTGAGTCATTTCGATAGAATTAATAGAATCACTTCTTGCCTCTTGGGTAATAGAGTTTCTCAAGCACTTTGATCCTTCTATAGTAGGTGAAAAGTAAAACCGTCTTGGGATCCAACCTTCTAATTTTAACTCTTACCTGTCCACATATTCAACATGTTGAGCTGTGTGGATAAAACCATAGTGTCAGTCTGTGAATTTCACAGTTTCATTCTGCATTAGTGGGGGGAATTTGGAAGAGAATTAGACTCATCTGGAGAATTGAATCTGAAAAGAACTAGCAGTACTGGGAGGATTGAAAAAGGTTGGCATCATTAACATTTCCTCCATCCTTTGTGACAGGTTTTGTCTTTTGCATAACGGTACTGTGAAGAGATTTGGCTGGGTAACTAACCTAGAAATGCAGTGAGAATTCTTGATTTGTGGAAACAGATGGTGTCCCTGGATAGTTGGTTATCAGAAATACCTTCTGTCCCTTGATAGGAATTGGAGTGGCATACCATACAAACTCTAAGAGGTTAACAGACCGAGTTTGTGAACTGTAAGAAATGTTCCTTGCTGTTGGGTGTGCCACAGTACACCGACCATTTCATCGAATTGTAGTGAACGGATTGGGCAGTCGAGAGTTATCTCCTATGTTTTGTTAATCAGAATCCAAATACACAACCCGTTTCCTAAAATTGATTCATTTCTTCTGTTCCCCCCAGTGGTATCTTCAGCTTTGTTGTTCTATTCTTTGAAAGCAAATTTAGTAAGTTAAAAATCAGCCCCCCTTTTTAATAGAAAGACTTCGTTCTGGGACAGCCTACTTTTCCGCAGTGGCAGATCATCTCCACTCGCCCAGCTTTGCAATATGCACCGCATCCGTAAAGCGTTGTTTTGATTGATATTTTAGGTCAGGTTTCCATGTTCTCTCCATTCTTATATGTGAGGAACCTTAGGCTTAAAGAGATTAATGAATTGGCCTATGAGACTCACAGCTTGTAAGTGACAGCTGGGATTTGAAGCCAGTCCTTCAGACTCCTAGGCCAGTATTTTTTCCCCCCTCCAGTACATCATAGCTGCCTCACACTGCGTGTGTGTGTGTGTGTGTGTGTGTGTGTCCAGAGAGAGAGAGAGAGAATCTTCCAAGAGATTCTGGAGTAAATTGCTTTAGGACCAGCATGCTGAATTGAACTGATACATCTGTTTAAAAGCAACAGCCCGCTTTTCAGTTCTCTTGGCTAGAATTTCCCCACTTTCTCTTTCAGGAATGTGTATTTTATTTTATCAGATAGGAGTTCAATAAGATACTAACATGTTACAGGTAGAAGGGGCATACAGTTAAATTTCTTCATATAAAATATTGTGAAAACCAAAGCCTAAAGAGGGGAAATGACTTGTCCAAGGTGCCACAGCAAATTAATGGCAATGAGGATTGGAATCCAGGTCAGTTCTTTTTTGCTACTTTGCTGTCTTTTGATAAAGCAGGAAAGGGAGGAGGAAGTGTGGTATAGTAGAAAAAAAGCCCTGGACTCTGAGTCATTTCATTTCCTCATCTTTAAATTGAGATTACCCTATGAGAACTCTTCCAACTCTAAAAGTCTGTCATCGTGTTGAGGTTTAATACTGTGCCTTTATTGATAAGCTTTTGGTCTTGGGAAATCTTTCCTTGACTTTTTCAAAAAGTTCTTAGTTTAGCAAACTTGATGGTATTTGGTACATGATTCAAGACCCATTGATTTTAAGTTCAGTGTTTGCTGCGTAAATTATATATAAGATAAATGCTCCTGCTAGTTTGTATGGGGTATACATACACATACCAAAGGCTGGCAGTGAGAACATGTTATAGAAATAAATGTGACATTTTGAGCATTCTTCAGTTTTTTTTAATGGCAACCAAAATATTTTTGAGGCCTTGGAAGGAGGGATAGAATGGTAACCATTTTTAGAATAGGAAAGGATCAAAGATCATTCAGTCCAACCCTCCCATTTAACTGAAAGAGAAACCTAGGCTCTGTAAGGGGAAGCACTGCTAATTTGTAGCCGACTTGAAACTAGAACCCAAGTCTCCTGATTCCTCATTTGTACCATGTTGCCTTGTCTGTGGAAGGAGGGAAAATACTGCTAGCTCTCCCTGCTCTAGGTTACTGGCCCTTACCCTGTGAGTGGGGATCTTAAGGTGGTCTGTCTACCGTGATTTTTTTCACGCCCTGCTGTCAGAGGACATTGACTCTTCTGTCTAGGAGTCTAACTTTTGCCCATAATTTTTTCCAAATCAGGATGAAAACAGGTGGCAGAAAAAGGTTGATCTAAGAACAGTGGTTGTTATTTAGTTCAGTTTCAGGAGTTTAGTTAGGAGAAAAAAAAAAAGGAGTCTAGTTAGTATTAACCCCAGTTTATCTTCTCCTTCTCCTTTTTTTTTTTTTTTTTTAAGAGAGATAGAGAGTGAAGGGTAGAGAGGTAGAAGGAGAGGGAGAGATAGAGAGAATCTTAAGCAGGTTTCACATTCAGCTTGGAGTCCAGTGAGGGGCTCGGTCCCAGGACCCTTGGATCATGACCTGAGTCGAAATCAAGAGTTGGACACTCAACTGATTGAGCCACCCAGGTGCCCCCTTTTTTTTTTTTAAGTAGGTTCCATGCCCAATGTGCAGCTTGAACTCATGACCCTGAGATCAAGAGTTGCACACTCTACCAACTAAGCCAGCCAGGTGCCCCACCAGACTATCATTTTAGATTGAAGTAACGGTGAAATCTTGATCTTTAAGTCATGAGAACTGAGATCAATCTGTCCTGAAGAATTGTTCTGTCTAAAAGCAGAAAGTTGCATAGCTGCCTTTGTTGAAAACTCTGCTTCTCACTTAAGCATCGGAAACATTTCTCTCTGAGGGAAAATTGATAAGTTTCAATAAAAAAAATTGTGCAATATGGGTTACTTTAGGAAAGATTCCTTAAAAATGGCTGTTCATGGGTTGGCATTTAATCAGATTTCATTTATAAATCATGGATTATATTTGATTGCTTTTGACTTTGTGGATTGATAGAGATATATTTGTGAACACTGTTTATCACATCCATGTAACATTATATTGAGGTGTGTGTGTTGGGGAACCTACTATATTTAGGTTATATTATGTAGGTTATATGTAAGGTAAATTCAGGCTCTTAAATATAGTGGTCCCCAACTATTAATTGGTGACTCATGGAGGTAGGACAGTCTGTATGGCAATTTGGGGGCTCAGTTTGAATCTGTACAAACTCCTATAAACTGAATACTCTGTTCTTGTGATAAGTGCATAGAATAGGGTAGATAAGATTTGATTTTTAAAATCTTGAAAGTCTACATACATGTGGGATGTTGACAGTTCAGTTGTGGCCCTACAGAACAGAAAATGATTTCTAATTATTGGTATTTGAGACTTAAGTGTGTAACCTGTACATTACACCATGATCCGTGTGTTCTCTCCATTGTTTTAAGTTGATAAAGTCAAGTGAATTTGCCAGGCGAGCACCTTGAAGACACTGTTTGTTTCCTCCTCATACTGTGCCTGCAATTCTGGTAATTACTTCCGGGGTGCTGTAGGTGGAGGAAGGGTTTGGTTGACGGGGGTGGTGGTAACCGTGGTAGAAGTGGTGAACAGAGACCAGGTTATAATGCTGCTTCCTGGCATGTAAATAACTGAGATAAAACAAAGCACACCATTTAGTATTATTTTAGATTCTCACCTACATAGTGCAAATTAAATAATCCTTTTTCTAAGAGATTAATATCCTATAATAAATAACCTCAAACAAAATTTAAGTAACAATAATTGTAGGTACTTTATGATATCCTTTCGATAGCTAACTTGAATTGATAAATAACCTACATTTCTGTTTTCTACCCAGAGCTAAACTAATTTCTACAAACATTCACAAGGTCTGTTCCCCTCTAGCTGCCTGTCAGATATTATGCAGCTAAACAGCTAAACCTTTAATTGGGTGCGCTCCTGACTCTTCACAGCGGAACCCTATTCTTATTTCACACTGAGCAGTCTTTGTGTTAGTTTGTCATCTCGTGATTCAAAATTGAAGAAAAAGCACGTGAGGCATAGTGTGGGCCTCATACCTGATGGCAATCCTAATGTTTTCCCCAGTCAGTACACAAATTTATCTTGGTTACCATAGTAACCAGCCTATCAGTTATTCTTCTAGCTTTTTTGCCTTCTCTCTGCTACTAGGATTACCATATAATCAGGTTCTGCTAAAGCTCTCCAGGTCTTAGCATTTTATTACCAGCTGCAGCTGTCTGGCAATTTACAGTTTGGCATTCCATCAGGGTCAATTAGTTTTAAGTCCACAAGACCTCTTTGTCTCCAAACATTTGAAACATACAGAATTTAACAAGAATCATTTAGGCAATAGTTCCTCATACTACTGTTCTCAGTTCCATTGTTAGTCATTGTCTTGAATATTGAGTACATTGTAGCACTGATCTCGATGGCCATCCTTTTGTAATACAAGCTTGAATAAATTTCAAGATCAAGAGTGACCATTTAAGAAATATATTTATAAATGTGATTTTAAACTTGGTATCATCACACACTAAATGAAGTAACTTAAAAGCACCTTGATTTATCAGCAACTACCAAATAAGTAATCTGGCTTCTAACAAAAAAGATTTCTGCAGGTTGTAGGAAGAATGTTTGGCCCTTAGATTAATTCATTCTAATTTAAGAAAATTGTTTAGAAATTTAATAGGAAAGCTTATCTTTTCTTTGCAGCCTTAGAATAAACAGGAATATTCTAAAAGGTAAAGACTGAATTATTCTATAGGTCTTTATAATAGAAGTCTTTTTATTTACTTGACAGGTACATTTTTTATCTCTTAAAAACCTTGGAATTCATGTAAATAAAATGGTTTTGAACCATAAGTCTTTACTTGTCTTGCTAAAAATAAGGATATTGAAGGGGCACCTGGCTGGCTCAGTCAGTAGAGCATGCAACTCCTGATCTCGGGGTCGTGAGTTCCAGCCCCACATGGGGCATAGAGTTTATTTAATAAAAAAAAAAAAAGAAGAAGAAGAAGCAGGGCTTTGTGTGTGCCTGGATGGCTCTTAGCTGGTTGAGCAACTGACTCTTGATATAGGCTCAAGTTTTGATCTCAGGGTTGTGAGTTCAAGCCCCACGTTGGTCTCAACACTGGGTATGGAGCCTACTTAAAACAAAAACAAATAAACAAAAAAGCATATTGAAGAAATATTTAGGATATATATTATCTACTGGTTTATGTATTAGTGTTAGTGTTTGTCTTTGGTGCTCATGCTTGTTAATATTGTAGGGTGTAGCCCTCCTACACTGTTGGTGGGAATGTAAACTGGTGCAGACACTCTGGAAAACAGTGTGCAGGTTCCTCAAAAAACTATCAGTAGAACTCCCCTGTGACCCAGCAATAGCACTGCTAGGGATTTACCCAAGGGATACAGAAGTGCTGAGGCATAGGAGCACATGTACCCCAATGTTCATAGCGGCACTTTCTACAATAGCCAAATCATGGAAAGAGCCTAAATGTCCATCACCTGATCAATGGATCAAGAAGATGTGGTTTATCTACACAATGGAATACTACATGGCAATGAGAAAGAATGAAATCTGGCCATTTGTGGCAACGTGGATGGACCTCTAGGGTGTCCTACTAAGTGAAATAAGTCAGGCAGAGAAGGACAGATACCATATGTTTTTACCCATAAGTGGAACAGGATAAACTTAACAGAGGACCGTGGAGGAGGGGAAGGGAAAAAATGGTTGGGGAGAAGGAGGTAGGCAAACCATGAGAGACTCTTGAATACTGAGAACAAACTGAGGGCTGATGGGTGTGGGGGAGAGGGGAAGGGGGGTGATGGGCATGGAGGGCACTTGTGGGGATGAGTACTGGGTGTTACATGGAAACCAACTTGACAATAAACTATGAAAGAAAAAAATATTGTAGGGTGTAGTAGTGACTTCTAAATATGTAGTTAATCTCTGACATTAACTGACATACTTAATCTGTTAATGGTTTAGTAAATATTAGTATCCATTTCCACACATAACGGTAAATAATGTTCTTTTAAAAATCAAAGAATCTTAGTCTTAAGATTTTGGGGATGGGGGTGGGCTCCTGGGTGGCTCAGTCAGTTGTGTGTCCCACTTCAGCTCAGGTCATGGTCTCACTGATAGTGAGTTTGAGGCCCCTGGCTCTGCCCCTTCCCCGCTCATGCTCTGCCTCTCTCTCTTTCTTAAACATAGATAAACATTTAAAATTTTTTTTAATTAAAAGATTCTTTTTTTACTTTTCAAAATGTGTTTATCTTTTTATTTTATTGTATTTTTTTAGAGAGAGAGTGCACGTGAAACTGCACAAAGTGAGGGAAGGAGGCAGGGGAGGGGGGAGGGAGAGGTAGAGAATCTTAAGCAGGTGACGCTGGGGCTCAATCCCACAGCCCCTGGGATCATGACCTGAGCCCAAATCAAGAGTTGAACACTCAACCTACTGAGCCACCCAGATGCCTGAAGTGTTTATCTTGTTAACTAAAAGATTATGTTGTAAGATTGTCAATTTATGAAATGATTACATCTTCCTGGTTTGAATTTTTATTGAAATTGTGATTAGAATGGTTTCATTTTAAGACTAATGTATCCTAATCAAAACTGTGGTTAAAATCTGCTAGTGCTTCAAGGAGAACTTCGTTTTAGTTGCACAAATAGATTTAGGTAAAAGGTTTAATTTTTTTCACAGGGCCTCAATCCTTAACATTTTTAGAAAGAAGGAGGTTGGGGGCCGGGAGATAAAATGCCCTTTTTCTTAAAGACCAAGCGTGAAGCATAAAATTTTTGGAAACTTGTGACAGAAAATGTTAATGGTATTTTCCAGAAGACAGCCTGTACAGAGCAAGCCATCCCTGTATAAAACCTACTTGACCGCTGCTAATTGTCACAGACCATTCCAGTACAGATTCATTGAACTCTGGGCATTCTTACAGGTCAGACTTTCTAGAGAACCAATAAATAGAGTGTGGAACTGTATTCAAAGCCACCAGCTACTGAACAGGTTCAAAAGAAGGGGTGGGAGTGTTTTTTCTGGCTTTGCTCTTAAATAGGAAAAAGTAGCCATGGATGAACTTAATATCCATAGTTCTCTTTTCAATTTGTTCCTGTCTGTTTAAATTGGGAGACTGAGGGAGTCTTCTTTCTGGTACTAGCAGTACTATTAGCCATTTGTTTTAAAAAAAAATCTCTTTTAAAATATGCTTATCTAGTCACGTCAAACTGAAATGGCAGGTTGGTTGCACATTTCTCTAGGCCCAGTTCCACTCCACTTACCCCCAGCTTTCTCCTTCCTGGCTTACCCAGTGTCATTAGTACAGTGATTCAATAACTTAGGGAAATAACTTAGATTCAGTAACCAGGGAGAGATTGGTTAAGTTGGCTATAGTGAATGCATTGGTAAGTGGGATTGGTTAGCATCGCAGGTGAGGGTAGGATTATTGGGTTAGTGGAAGATAGGTGAGCAGAATGAATAAATAGGTAGCTTGATAAAACTAGTAACTTTGTGGGGTGCCCGGCTGGCTCAGTCAGAGAAGCATGTGACTCTTGATCTTGAGGTTCTGAGTTCGAGCCCCACATTGGGTGTAGAGATTACTTAAAAAAACAATAAACTTTTAAAAACCCACTAATATTTTTGTGAATGAAAGTGAGTAGGTTTGTCAATATTTTGCAATTGGCATTTTGACTTTATTGGGTTGGCTTTGGAGATTATGGCTAATGGCTGAGATCAGTTGTTTTTTCTTTAAGTGAACTTTCCTGTCCGTCTTTTGTTCCACGTCATAGCTCTTGGCTACTGACTTTTAGCCTTTATCTTATTTCCCAGCATAGAGAGATGTCCACAGCTGATGTGCAGTAGTGGAAGAAAGGTCTAGATGGTGATAGGACGGTGAGTAGGCATGCTCTCTGGTGTTCGACTTCTCTTCACATTTTCTTCTACTTTTGAACTTCCTGGTTCTCTCAAATCTGCACTCCCACCCCCACATGAGTTTCTATTAAGAGCAAAGAGGGAGGAAATGGAGGGGGCTGAGGTAAGGACAGTGGTTTGGATTTATGGAACCTTTGTAACTTGAGGACATCCTGTACTCAGCAGATATTAAATGTTAACAGTGAAGCCTTGGGAGGTGTTGCCAGTTATCCGCAGCTGTATCCATTCCCTATTAATCAGCTATTTCTTCCAGGGATGAATATGTTCACAGTTAGAAAGAAGTATTATAGTCCTACATGTTGTTACTTGTAAAGAAAGGTAATACCAATGTTGGGCAATTGTTGTTACTGTTGTTGTTGTTTTGATTTTTTTTTAACATTTATTTTTGAGAGACAGAGCATGAATGGGGGAGGAGCAGAGAGAGAGGGAGACACAGAATTTGAAGCAGGTTGCAGGCTCTGACCTGTCAGCACAGAGCCCAATGCGGGGCTTGAACTCACGAACCGTGGTCATGACCTGAGCTGAGGTTGGATGCTTAACTGACTGAGCCACCCAGGCACTCCTGGGCATTTTTCAAAGTACTTTTAGTTATATTACCTCTTCTGATTATCTGGCAGTTCTGTGAGACAAAAGGACAATTTTTGTGAGACATGTAGGACAATTATTATCTTAATTTTGCAAATAAAACTCAGGATAGATCAGGGCCAGCCAGCAAAAGTGGAGCTTTACTACTTTGTGGTAATTAGATGATGGTTTTGAATGAAGATACAAAACATTACGTTTCTCTGTACTTTTCTTTTCTAAACTATAAACATTTGTGATGTTATATTTTAAATGTGGATTATTAGAATGATGAACTCTCCTGCTGTTTGGGTATGTATAATTTATTTAAAACAGTGGAAAGTGTATATATAATTTGTTTAAATGTTTATATCCTTTTGAGAGAGAGCGAGCGAGCGAGCGAGCAGGGGAGGGGCAGAAAGAGAGGGAGACACAGAATCTGAAGCAGGCTCCAGGCTCTGAGCTGTCAGCTGTCAGTGGGGCTCCAACTAGGTGAGACCATGACCTGAGCCAAAGTTGGACGCTTAAACGACTGAGCCACCTAGGCGCCACTAAAAAGTATATTTTTAATGTTTGTTTATTTTGAGAGTGACAGAGCCAGCATGAGGGAGGGAGGGAGGGGGAGAGAGAGAGACAGACAGACAGACAGACAGACTCTGAAGCAGGCTCCATGCTTAGCAGATAGTCCCCTGCAGGGCTTGATCCCACTACCTGGGACATTAGGACCTAAGCCGAAATCAAGGGTCAGAGGCTTAACTGACTGAGCCATCTAGGCATCCGCCCAAAAAGCAATATGTGTTTCAAGTTTGTTTATTTTGAGAGAGAGAGCCAGTAGGGGAGGGGCAGAGAGAGAGAGAATCCCAAACAGGCTCCATGCCCAGCGCAGAGCCTGACTCGGGGCTCGATCTCATGAATTGTGAGATCATGCATGACCTGAGCCGAAATCAAGAGTGACTTGAGGCACTGAGGCATCCCAAAAAGCAGTGTTTTTAATGTTAAGCGTTGATGTAATTGATTATGGTACAGTAGCTAGGTCAGAAAATGACCTTGCTCCTGAAAGAGCTGGAATCCCAGATACTGCTACTACATTTCGAAGGGTATGTGCTTTGTTCCTGAGGGAAAACCCTTCAAGATGTGAGCCCGTGCTGATGGGACTTGTGTGTTCTGTGCCTCATCAAAACGTCTTGATCCTGGATTTTCCTTTCCTGTATTTGTTTTGTAGATTGTTGTCAGTTGTTTATTTAGGCCAGTGTTTTATGGCGTTTTTTTTTCTTTTTTTTTTAGTATAACTGATTCATATTATTGGCTACAAGCCACTAATTGGAAACACCATGTTTCTTTTCTTTTCCTTCCCTTTCAAAGGTGTTTTCTAGCAGTCACAATGAATGCATGTGGTAATTATTAATATTCTCCACGTAATCAGACCTCTTGGCTGTCAAATTAATGGGACAAATGCATTCCTAGGAGCTAAGTAATTAGAAAAATTATATTGTGAGTAATTACTATTTAGGGAATAAATAAGATTGAATAACATTTTCTATAATAATAAGCTTGCAACTCAGTGTTTTATGTAGGTAAGCATTCTAGGTAATTTGAGATTTTTCTAGAGTATTTATCAAGTATTTAATACATGTTCCATTAAAGAATGCAGAAATACAAATTCAGATACATAAGGCATAGTATCAAATTTATAAGATAAAATACTTGGGATGCCTACCTGGCCCAGTTGGTTAAGCGTCTGACTTCAACTCAGGTCATGATCTCACATAGTTCATGGCTTCGGTGTCTCTCTTTCTCTCTGCCCCTCGCCCACTTACGCCCTGTCTCTGTCTCTCAAAAGTGAATAAACGTTAATGATTTTTAAAAATAAAATGCTTAATATTAAATGTACAGAAATATGTTCATTTTTCTATTATTCATGATATGGAGGGAGAACATGAATAATTAAAAGCTACCACTTACACCAAAACCTCAGTTCAGTCATTAGTTTACAACTTCCTTTCCAATCACACCTTTTATCACAGAAAGCAGTAGATTTTTTTAACGATTAAAAAATAAATGGTTTGCTTTGTTGTTGTTGTTAGTCGGCCCATCTTTGGTGTTCAGCAGTAAACACAGAAGGAGAAAAGCAAAGGATCTCAAAGCCTGAGTAATCAGTTCACTGATCCTAGAATTGATTTATGTAAAGTTTTTAAAGAGGGGGTAGTGACAGATTCTTCAGAGCTCTAATTTTTATATAGGGTGACCTTAGAAGTTATTGGCATTTACCTTTCATATATATATATATTTTTTTTTAAAGTAAGCTCTACGCCCACCATTCAACTTGAACTCACAACCCCAAGATCAAGAGTCGCATGCTCTACCAAATAAGTCAGTCAGGTGCCCTATTTGGCATTTACTTAAAAAAAATTTTTTTAAGTAATCCCTGTGCCCAATATGGGACTCAAACTCATGACCCCAAGATCAAGTGTCCCATGTTCCACCTACTGAGCCAGCCAGGCACCCTGGGCATTTACTTTTTAAGATTAGTACACTATAGGGTGTTTTAGATAATTTACAGAATCATATTAGCACATTAACTTGATAATGCTTCTGATACAGCCTGTAGCTCAATTTCTTGTTTACTTTTAAAAAATAAATTACAAAGTGATTAGCATGACTGGATTAGTACCAGGCAGTCATAAATTTAGTTACCTCTTTCTGTTATGATTTTACTAAAAATTACTTTTTGTTTTTAAAGCAGGCTCCACGCTGAGGGTGGAGTCCTTAGGGTTTGAACTCACGACTCTGAGATCAAGACATGATCAAGAGTCAGATGCTTAACTGACTGAGCCACCCAGGCACCCCTAAAAATTACTATTTTTCCTAGTTTCAGAGAGAGAGAGAGAGAGAGCAAAGGAGGGGGGCAGGAGGGGAGAGAGAGAGAGAGAGAGAGGGAGAGAAAGAATTTCAGGCAAGCTCCATGCTCAGTGCAGGAGCCTAACAAAGGGCTTGACCTTACAACTGGGAGATCATGACCTTAGTCAAAATCAAGAGTCAGATGCTTAACCGACTGAGCCATCCAGGCACCCTCTAAAAATTACTTTAAGTCATTAATAGATCTCATTTTTAACCAAACCACTTTGACAAATTGGGACATTGTGAAATAGATGTCTTCTCGTGGAGTTATTGTTTCAATATGGGTATTTATTGAATGGCCCTTAATGTGCAAAGTAGAATGTTTTTAATTTAGAGTTCTTGATGTGCAAAGTAGAATGTTTTTAATTTAGAATTCTTGAGTGGGCCCAGGGAATGGATATACTTTTCTGTTATTTTTGTCAGGAAGTAGATTATCAAGATATTTTCAGGAATATGGCATAAAACTATATAAATTATGTAAATCAAGTTTGAAAAATCAAGTTATTTCAGACAAAATACACACAGTTGCTTAAGAGTCTATTTTAAGTTTGTAATTACTTTATATGTGACTAGATTCATATTTCTTCCTAAGGTTTTATTTTATTAAAGATCATTTGTAAATATTGCCACAAAAGCTTCTTTCAAAAAACAGCCATTGTGCCAAAGCTTTTACCATTTATTCCCATTAATGTCATTGATAAAATAGTTATTAGGTATTTTAGATATATTCTTCTTCTTGGCTTTCATAGTATTTAAAACATAAAGAATAATAGCAGTAGCAATTCACATCTTGAGGGATTCAATTAATTCCCTGTTTGGTAATTATAAGTATGTTCTTGGCTTTTTATTAATCTTGTTAGTAAGTCAGTATTGCCATGTATCTAGGGAAATATGAATGAGTCCTATTTTCAACTGCCTAGTGAAAACATGACATGATAGGTTGTACTAGGAAAATAAGACTCATTGTGATTGCCTAGCACTTATTTTTTTTCTGCTAGTCCTAGACTTTTCAGGTTTAGTTGGGATTGTCACTTTTGGTAGTAGCCAATTTAAAATAGAGCTTTGAGAATGGGTGTCATACTGTCACAAATGATTTGATTTTGAAAGGCCAGCAAACGATTCTCTCTTAGATTTCATTTCTTTGAGTATTGTTGTTAGTGGAAAGTGTTACTTGACTTACCACTTTATTTATTTATTGGCTTTATTGCTTCTCATATGATTAGTAAAATTTACCATAAGAATGTAACTAATAAAATCAGTAGATACACTTCAATACTAACAAACAGTACTGCATACCAAATTTTAAAAACTATGCACTTAGAGCAAGATTTAAGAAATAAAACAGTATCTTATCTAAATTTGAACTGTTTTCAGTTTTTGTTCTACCTGAGGTTTGGGTTTGTTTTTGTTTTTGGCTTTGTGTTTGGTGTTGTTTTTCTGCCTGGCCTTAGTGGGAAGAAAATCTTTCTGTCAGGGTTTTTTGATCACCAGACCCCTTCTCGAGTTGGTCTTAGTTTGCCCTAAGCAAACTATTTCCTATTCAGCTGACTGGGCTTTAGAAAGCAAAACTCTTCTAATTACCTGCTTAGTTCAATGACTGGCAAAGGCCTTATCTATGCTCATATCCTGTCACCTCAAGGGCCTTAGCATCTTCAGCACCTTCTTTGTACAGGAAAGCTGTTCTCTGTTCTGCTTGATTCAGTTCCTTGACAAACTGTTTAAGCTCATTTTATGTTTTCATTTTCCTGATGGCAAAGGCAAAAAAAAAAAAAAAAAAAAAAAGAGGAGAATAAAACCAAAATCAAGCTATAGAGTCATTCTCTGTTAGCCCTTGGTAGTCCCCTTTCTAGAAGAACAATGTTTCCCAGGCCACCCGCTTTATTCCAGCTGACTTCACTCTCCTCCCTCCTTGCATGTCATTGCTTCTTTTTACCTCTTTAGGAGTCTTTTGGGAATTTTGCAACCTGACAAGAGGCTGCTTCAGAGCCAGCCTCCTTTTTATTTTTTTTCTCAGAGCCTAAAAAAAGGTGTGTCCTCTTACTGACAGAAAAATACTTTGTTTGTCTGTGTTTCTGTAAGCTGCCAAACTGTTTTGGTGTATTCTTTTCGCCCAGTGCATTAAGAAGTCTAGAAACACGAATGTGAAGTGTGAAATTGCTCTTAACATTTTTGTACTTTAGGAGGTGGGTCTTTGAGCTCCTAGTTGTGAGCCGGTGGTCGATGTAGGTTTAGTTTGCACTCTTCTTCCTGCCTGCTCTCAGAAGGCTTACAGATTGTGTGTGCTTGTTTTTCAGATAACCCTCAGGTAAGAGGTAAAGAAACAGCAAGCCCAAAAGACAGAAGGATCTGTCTGTAGCTAAAGGGTGAGAAACTAGAGGTAGGATGGATGGTTTATGGGATCAGCTCTTTGAAACCATAGGCATGCAGTGTTCTTTTCAAAAGTAGACTTAAGCACTTCACTGTGACTTTAAGGCCTGATTGCCCTAAATCCATAACACATGAGTGATGAAGATTTAAGTTTAAAATTGGAGAAGGTGATCCATTGATTGGAGAGAAACTGCTTGTTGCAGCTCTGATAAACCAAGACTCCTATACAGTCAGACATGTCCATACCGGGTTCCAAAAGCTGAGCTTAGGGGCCCCTGGGTGGCTCAGTCAGTTAAGTGGCCAACTTGGGTCAGGTCATGATCTCACGGTTTGTGAGTTAGAGCCCCACGTCGGGCTCTGTGCTGACAACTTGGACCCTGGAGCCTGCTTTGGGATTCTGTGTCTCCTTCCCTCTTGGCCCCTCCCCTGCTCATGCTCTGTCTCTCTCTGTCTCTCAATACTGAATAAAATTTAGAAAAAAAAAAAAAAGCTGAGCTTTGCAGTAACCCAGGCAAACCAGTGCACATAACTAGCTTCCATTTGGGGAATCTAATCTATATAGGCTCTTAATACACATCTGTATTGATTGCCGTTCAAATCTAGGAGCTATTAGTTCTTCAGGTTGTGGAAGGAATTTGAGATTTTGTAATGACAAACATGGGAGGGAAATTCTACCTCATATGGCAGAAGGCTTATCAGTTTTCTGGTTGACAAATAATCTATCTGGACTATAGTATCCTTTTTATAATGTGGAGAGTATCCTAAAGTGGTTTTGTATATATGGTAACTGGATCCCATTATTTATTAAAAAAAATTTTTTTTAATGTTTATTTACTTTTGCAGGAGAGCACGCAGTGAGAGAGAGAAGATCCAAAGCAGGTTCTGTGCTGACGGCAGGGAGTGCGATGTGGGGCTCTAACTTATAAACCATTAGATCATAACCTGAACCAAACTGGGATGCTTCACCAACTGAGCCACCCAGATACCCCTCTTTATTTATTTTGAAAAGTTTTATTTTTTAAAGTAATCTCTCCATCCAATGTGGGGCTCGAACTCATGACCCCAAGATCAAGAGTCACATGCTCCACCAACAGAGCCACCCAGATCCCCCTTGAATCCCTTTTTAATGCCAACATAATTTTAATTGATATTTATCTAGAAAGTTGGCTTGATGTTTATTTAACCTATATAGGTTAACCTCATTTTGAACATGCTGAGGACAGCTTACAAATGATATGAATATATTTACATAATGGTTATAAGTCAGTTTACATACCTTGAGAATTCGGTTTTTTGTGGAGGGACAGTCTAAGCCAACATAACTAAGCTACTAATATAACTTCCTACTCTTCACTGAGTGTTTTTGAAAAATGTACTTAACTGCCTGTATACTGCGGTATTTGCAACTGGGCATACACATGGAACACACAGTCTGGCAGAGTTTTGACTGAATTCACACATGTGCAAATCATTTTTTTCTGGTCAGTGAACACTATTGAATACTTAGTTGAATGTTTATACAATGACATTGGCCATGCAATTCCTCCCACTTTGTCCCTTATAGTAACAGATCATAGGACTAATTGTCCACTTCATTAACTTGGGTGTGGGGTAGAGTTGCCAGATAAAATATAGGACTCCCAATAAAATTCCAGTTTCAGATAAACATACTTAATACTGAAAATGTATTTGTTGTTTATCCAAAATTGGAATTTAACCGGGCAACCTACATTTCTGGCTGCAAAATCTGGCAGCCCTCGGTGGGGGAGAAGCAGAAGATTGGTGGGTGCAACTAGAGTGTGCAGTGATCAAAGGTGGCCCTTACTCTGACAGGAATATTGAGATTTTTGAGTGTCATGTTTAGTTTAGAGTCCAACACTTTTTTCTTTGGAAATGCATCAGTGAAAACAAAGCTCAGAAATAATGAAACTTAACAATACATTGTTTAGGGATACCTTTTTAAAATGAGAAAGTGAGGGAACAATAAATCCAATCTGGGCTAGTGGTTCCCTTTCAGAGAAAGGCAACAGATGGAATAGGGCGACCCAGTAGCTATCCTGCTCTTTGTGCTGTCTCACTCTCCGGTGACATGGTGAATCACAGTTCACTTTATTTGTGGTGCTTCATAAGTACACGTATGTGCTACATACCAAATGTAAATAAAATACAAGTTTAGGAGTTAAAGTATAGGTTGCAATGAAAAAAACCAGACCACCCGCACAGTTTCACTGCCTGTACTTACCAAAATAAACCCTAGATCCCCAAAATAAAGAGGCATTTATTTCTTCCTTGTCTTCACCAGGTTACCATCCTTAGTTCTGTATATCATTCTACTTGGTTTCTAGAACATTCACTAAATTGGTTTTTCTCTTTCGGATATGTTCTCTTTCATCAGTGTTCCTCTTAAAATGTGTTCTTATCAGTGAGAAGTCGAGCAGAACTGAACCCCTCCCCTTGCCCTGGCCATAATAGTTCCTCAGATTACACTAGCCATTTCGCAGCCAGATCATGGCCTTTACTGTGTCTGAGCAATCAACAAAAAATACCTGAGTGTTTTTATGTGGTTTGCTGTTAAGTCATATCTCCCCAATCACGCATTTTACATTTATCCCTACTACATTGCATTCTGTTAAGATTTGGCTTATTGTTGTAACCTCTTAAAATATTTTTAGATGCTGTCAGCTACTGTATTCCCTATCCTTCCCAACTTTGTGTCATCTGCAAAGTTGGTAGATATGCCATCTGTGTCCACATGAAGACATTATTAATAAGAAGTAGGATGGGGCACCTGACTGGCTCAGCCGGTAAAGGGTGCGACTCTTGATCTTGGGGTTATAAATTCAAGCCTCACATTGGGCGTAGAGATTAATTAAAAATAAAAAAAATAATCTTAAAAAATAAAATAATAAGGAGGATAGAGTGCAGTAGAAATTATTTGATAGTTCCTTAGGGCTTTTCATTGATGCATTAATCAGCATACTTTGAGTAATGTTCAACCAGTTACAAACCCACCTAAGTGTATTCTAGCTTATATCTCTCCTTGTTGTCTAAAAGGACATCGTGAGGGGCCTGGCTGGCTCAGTCAGTGGAGCATGTGACTCTTGATCTCGAAGCTGTGTGTTCGTAGCTCACTTGGGGATAGAGATTACTTAAAAATAAAATCTTTGGGGTGCCTGGGTGGCTGAGTGGTTAACTGTTGGACTTTGGCTCAGGTCATGATCTCGTGGTTCATGGGTTCAAGCCCTGCACCAGGCTCTGTGCTGACAACTTGGATCCTGGAGCCTGCTTCAGATTCTGTGTCTCCCTCTCTCTGTCCCTCCCCTGCTCATGCTCTGTCTCTCTCTCAAAAATAAATACATTTTTAAAAAATGAAATCTTTAAAAAAAAAAGAAAGAAAGGATATTGGTGAGAGTATTATAAAATTGAGTGCTTAAATCCAGATTTCTTTTTTACATGTATACAGTATTCCCTTTATATTCTAAGCCAGTAACCCTATCAAAAAAGGCAATTAGGTTAATCTTGTATGACAGGCTTTTTGTGAATGCTTACTGACTCTTTTTTTAAAATTAGGTGTTTTGTTTTCTTAAGTTTATTTGTTTTTTATTTTGAGGGAGAAAGAGCTCAGATCTCAGACTGTGAGATCATGACCTGAGCTAGACACTTAACCCACTGAGCCCCCCATGGTGTCCTGAATGCTTACTGACTCTTAATGATTGTCTTACCCATGCCTGGGGCCCATAAGCCATTTAGCAGTGCGCATAAGAATTTTGCTTGGGAATGGGGTGCCTGAGTGGTTCAGTTGGTTAAGTGTCCAACTTTGGTTCAGGTCATGATCTCTTGGTCTCTGTGCTGGCAGCTAGCTCAGAGCCTGGAGTCTGCTTCGGGTTCTGTGTCTGTCTGTCTGTCTGTCTGTCTGTCTGTCTCTCTCTCTCTCTCTCTCTCTCTCTCTCTGCCCCTACTCCACTCACATTCTGTCTGTCTCTCAAAAATAAATAAACATTAAAAAATTTTGCTTGGGATTGACATCAAGCAAATCTGTTTGTAGTTTTTAGTGTTTACCTGCTTTCCAATATTGACTATTGATTGTTTTCCTCATTTTCCTCTTCTATCCTACCCAATCAATTCTTTAAAGGCTTTAGATAGGGAGTAAGCTGTGTACATTCTTGGGTATGCTGGGATATAATTTGTCTTGGATGGGAGAACTGAACTTGTTTAGATTATCTAGCTACTTTTATCTCCTTGAATGCTTTGGTATTCAATTTCTTCATTACAATTTGTTTTTCCTTTTCGGATTTGGCTATCGTTAATCTTAACTGGAAAAAAAAAAAGAATTGGGACAGCCTTTTTTATTTTACTATTTGCCTACATATAAGCCGACCCATGCCTTTTGTTGTCTTGTTCTGAATATAAATTAAAATAAAGGAGACATGAGTCTGGTGTTTTGTTTTGTTTTGTTTTTTAATCCGAGCACATTCTAAACACTGGTTTTTCTGATATTGTTCTTATAGGTGTTTGCAGTTTTCTTTGGGTATGTGCCTCTTCCATCCATCCAGTCTCTTGTGAAGGTTTTCCTTTAAAATATTTTTTATGACATGATGTGGTGGAGATGCAACCAACAAAATTCAGACCATGAGAATTTCTACAGAATGGACAGCTGTGTTCCTTTTTTTGTTGTTTGTTTGGGTTTGCTTTTTTTCTTAAGACTATATTTTTAAAGCAGTTACAGGTTCACAGCCAGATTGAGAGGAAGGTACAGAGATTCCACATTTACCTCCTCCCATGCTCACAGGCAGAGCAGTGCGCTCGTTACAGTTGATGAGGCTACCTTGACACATCATAATCACCCGTACATAGTCCATAGTTTGCCATAGGGCTCGCACTTGGCGTTGTACATTCTGCCGGTTTGGACAAATGTATGACGTGTATCCCTTGTTATAGTATCAGGCAGAGTAGTTTCACTGCCCTAAAAATCCTCTTCAGGATGAATAACCTAGTTCAACACATGAACAGCAAGAAATAAAAGAGATTGAAAGGGAACCTACTGATTGAGAGAAACATAGCAACTGATTGTAACACACGGACCTTATTTGGATATTAATTGAAATGAATCAACTGTAAGAAATAATTGGGACAGTCTGGGCAGTATGACTTGTGTATCAAAATCAGAATGAATCGTGACTGTGTGTAATGTATTGTTAAATTCGATAATAGTATCGTGGTTATGTTTTAAAGAAAAGTCTTTTGTAGATACAAATGACATTTTTATGGGTAAAAATAGAAGAGTTTTTGGGATTTGTTTCAAAATAATATGGCAGGGGTGTGGAGGGAAGAGTATTGATAATGATCATTATTGAACATGGTCAGAGATATGTTGTACATCTGGGTTCATAATATTATTTTCCCAATTTTGTATGTGTTCAAAATGGTCATAATTAAAAGTTGGAAGAACTCCCCCAGAATATATTTTTATGGCCACATTCATTGTTACTGGCAGATTCAGGACTAAAACTCAGATCTCCTGATTCCAGCTCTTGCTTTTTCTTTTTTCTTTTCTTTTCTTTTTCTTTATCTTTTTCTTTTTCTTTTCTTTTCTTTTCTTTTCTTTTCTTTTCTTTTCTTTTCTTTTCTCTTCTCTTCTCTTCTCTTCTCTTCTCTTCTCTTCTTTTCTTTTTTACTATGTAGCTAAGTTTATAGTCCTTCTATTTCCACATTGATGCCATGTTGCCCTTTCAGTCTCTGGGATCCCCAAGTCTTTCCCTGGAAATTTGTGGTGGTATTTTAGATAACCAAGGCTTTAATAAATGGCCAGTTTTACTTGATTGGCTACCTACCCATGTGAAACCATGAAGGGTTTTTGAATTATTAGGATGAGTTCACAGGCTGCATGGGTTGTTAAAATCCCCAAAGAGACTTGAGTCCTAGTCCTAACTAAGTAGGCCTTTGATCTTAGCTTAAGCTCTGGGAGGGTGGGAATGATGTCGCCCTTGTTCACTGTTTTACACCTAGTGCCTGGCATGGCGTACATGCTGGCACATGGTAAGCAGTAGGTAAATGTTAAATGAACGGATTAATTTAACCTTATTTAGCTTCTTTTCCTCGTATGTGAAATGAGATCGTTGGTCTAAATGGTTGTTGTTGTTTTTAAGATTTTATTTTTAAGTAATCTCTACACCCAAAGTGGGACTTGAATTTACACAACCTTGAGATCAAGAGTCGCATGCTCTACCCACTGAGCCAGCCAGGCGCCCTGGTTTAAATAAATGGTTCTTAAGCTTCCTTCAAACACTTAAAAAAAAGTATTCTTCCTTTCTGACTGATTTTTTAAAGTCCTTTTAGAATTTTGAGAAGAATTACTATAAATTTCTTTAATGCTAGGTAACATCAGTAGATAGTATACTCAATTCTAACACCTGTGACAGAAGACCCACAGTTACGGTGCATCCAGATCTCTTGCAAACAGCCTAGTGCTGTGCATTTTCTGTGAGATTGAGTTTGTTTTTCTAAAGTAAATGAGTACTGTTCCTGACATTACTAGAGAGTCAGGTTTAGCAGGTTCCAAAGTCAAGCTAAGAGGGTTAATAAAATGGGTTGCTTCCATAGGTGTTAGCTTACACTGAAATTGTATTGAATGCAGTATTATTATGCCAGAGTTGATAAAGGATCCGACCTGCTTTTATAGAAACTTGGTGGGCAACCTTTTAGGTAAGTTGCAGTCATTGTCATCAGATCCGAATCCAGGACCTGCCTTTGGATTAGTGACCTTATTATTCTGATGAAATTTTGCTTGAGGTATGTGAAGGCTATTGCTGGATCAGGTCAGTTTATAAAAGAAAAACAATTCCTATACTGTCTTGTAAAATCACCAAGGCAATGTTTTAAAGCCACGTAAATTTAAAAAAATGAATGTTGTGCAGACATTAAAATGAATTGGTTCTAAACATAAATCCTAGCTGCAAAAGGAAAAGTGTAATTAAAATACTAAATGGATAGGGACTTTGAGAAAGCATCTGTCACACATTATTTTATATTCAAACATGAGCTTTGTTAGTGTAAACTCAACATAGCGAGTACATGAAAATAACTTTCTTATTGAAACCAAGGTATAATGAATTAAGATATTCTATCTATTGAAAGTTACTGAAGTACTGATTTGAAAATTGCTTTTTTAAAAAAAAATTTTAACGTTTTTTTATTTATTTTTGAGAGACAGAGAGAGACAGTGAGAGCAGGGGACGGTCAGAGAGAGAGGGAGACACAGAATCTGAAGCAGGCTCCAGGCTCTGAGCTAGCTGTCAGCACAGAGCCCACCATGGGGCTCGAACCCACGTGAGATCATGACCTGAGCCTAAGCCGGACGCTTAACTGACTGAGCCACCCAGGTGCCCCGAAAATTGCTTTTATATTCAAAATCTGAGTGGAAACCATACTAAAAATAATTTTAATATTTGATCTGTAAGCCATGTGGGGTTTTTTAAGAATACCAATTTTTTTTATAGCAGACTATATTTTGAAGCTGTTTCAGAAACTGCTTGTTTTTCACATTTAAATTTAATAGTATAACTGGTAAACATGTCTTCAATTTCAGAAGCTGCTTCAAAATCAAAGATTTTCTGTGTTTGTAACTAGTATGAGTATGTTGGAAGTTTTCTTACGCTGTTAGGTAGTCAAGGAAGTTTAGTCCTTTATATTTTTGCTCAACTTCATAAGAAGCATGTTTATTATTTAAATTAAACTTTGTCAATCAGATATTTAAATGTGTTGAAAATATTTCATTTAAAAATACCCTACGATAAAAACTTTTCAGATGAAAAAATGAACTTTTGAAGCTTTCATTTTGGTTTGTTAGGTTTTATTTAAGTGAGGTATACCACCAGTTTCTTTTCTTTTCTTCTTTTAAGTAGGCTCTATACTTCACATGGGGCTTGAACTCATGACTCTGAGATTGAGAGTTGCATGCTCTACCGACTGAGCCAGTCAAGTGCCCCACTTCAGAGTTTCTTCAAGATTTTACTTGAATGGGGTATAATAAAAGTTATTTTATATAGGCATTTGGACTTTTTCTGGGAAAAATTACTGACCTTAACTTGCAAAAAGGAAGAATCTAATTTGCTATAATTAGTATCTACAGAAATTTTGAAGGAATATTTTTCTAGTTAATTAGATGTACCAAAATATTACTGGGCATTTCAGGGTGTGTGTGTTGGAATATGTCAAATGTTTCCTACAATTGTTCTCAATTTTAAGAGCTATCAGAGGGTATAAAATTTAGAAAATCATGGTGTAAATTAACACTTTCACTCTTTTTTTTAAATTTTTTAATGTTTTATTTATTTTTCAGACAGAGAGAGAGACAGCATGAGCAAGGGCGGGTCAGAGAGTGAGGGAGACACAAGATCCGAAGACAGGCTCTAGGCTCTGAGCTAGCTGTCAGCACAGAGCCTGATGCGGGGCTCGAACCCACAAACCATGAGATCGTGACCTGAGCCGAAGTTGGACATTCAACTGACTGAGCCACCCATGTGCCCCAACACCTTCACTCTCAAATGAATGAAGGGTCTTAAAATTTCCTAAAATTATGGGAACTCTAAAAACTCATGCTTAAAGGTCATGTAGCTAGTTGGTTGGGAAAACCTAGAATAGAAATTAATTTTCTTGACCTCTAGACACCCATTTCTCCTATCTCCAAAGTTGAACATGAATAGTTGTTTTCTTTAGGCACATACTCATCTTGAAATAGCATAACGTTCTTTTCTCTACTTTGAAGTCAGAGACTGCAAAACAGAGAAGACTTGAGTGGTTGTCCAGGGTTACCAAAGATTAGTGACACCTTGCTTTCCTGACAGTCACTTCTTTGGTAATAGATTCTCCAGTACAGCTGAAAATAAATAAACAGCCTCTGAGCAATCAAAAAAAAGTGCCACAAAATCCACAGTGAGGTCGTATAAAAAAAATTCTCATGGGGAGACTCCTACTCAGAATCTCGGGATTCATCCTTTACAATACAATTCCATTTTTAAAAACCTGGTTTCCCAACTCAGTGCAGATTAGAAGCAAAAATTAGGAGGAATGGGTGAAGTAAGCTTTTAAAGACAGGCACATGGCCAACTGTAAGAAGTGACCAATTAAAGTGACCGCTTAAATTGAAGAAAGCCATGCAAAACTGTAAAACCCAGACCTTCCGAGCATGAAGCCTACGGTCCGGTAGTGTGAGGGCAGATAAATTCCCTGCAAATAAATGTCTCTGGAGGGCATTACTATATTCAGATGTAGTGTGGTATTTGAACATAATTACTCCCGGTCAGTAAGAAAGGGAAAATTGTATATCCTTTGTTTAAGAAGGTATTTTCAAGGGAAAGATTAGTGAAAGAGCAAGGCTTAGCCTATAATGTACTTATTTACAAGCTGCTTTTGAAATGGAAATTCAAAAATAATTAAAATACTTTCAGAAGTTTGGCACTAAAAGAGAAGCTTCATCACTCTTGAACTTTTATATATGGAACATTTCATTATTGTATTCCCTAGCAGTGCCAAATCAATTAGGTGTTAATTGTAGTTGTTAAAGGCAGATCGGGATTCAGAGCCTTTGACTTAGTCTAGTCCAACCCAAGAAGCAGCACTAAGTGCCTTTACTTTGGTGTTCCTAGCACCAATTATAGTATTTTCATAACCATCATCTTTTAAGACCTCACCCAGAAAGGAGGCAATATTGCAAAGTATTTGAAAGAGTGGGCTCTTAGAGTCAGACCGCCTGGGGTCAGATTCAGGCCCTACAGTTTACTAGCAGTGCAATTTAGGTGACCTAACCTAACCCAAGCCTCCATTGTTTTCTTGTGTATAATAGGGAAGGTAATAACACTACCTCATAAGAAAGTTGTCAGGACAAAAGAAGCTAAAAGTAAGTCAAGTCTTAGCAAGGTTTTGGGCACACACTTAATAAATGATGGCCATCGTTTTGTTATTATTATAGTGCCCCATTAGGAAAACTTCCTGTGGGAATGCTAAATTATGATTTACTGTTTCTTGGAGTGAAACGAATTGTTCTTTTCTCATCTTGGTACTTGATACAAATCATACAAACTGTTTTAGCCAACTTTACAAATTATAAATATGCTTTCACTGTTTACTAGATGCCAGTGTTGCATAAATGGATCCAAAAAAATGTGTCACAAAAGAATCCTGGTCTTACAGGCTACCCCTATTAAAGACAGTTTTAGGCTCGATGAGCCTGGAAGAAGCTGGTTTACTGCCTACGGAGATCATAACAACTTTGTAACATTTACAATATGTCTCAAGAGCTCACTTCCGCCCCACATATCCAATATGTCTCAAACATGACTGTCTTTTGTTATTAGTTTTTTGTTTAATGCCATCACAAAATGTAAGCCGGATCCCATTTTAATCACCGGCTCAATATAATCTGGCTTTTCTAACATTCCCTTTTGGTAAGTAGGCTGGAATTTGACAGCCTGAGGAGTATCTTTCCTGTGTTTAAGAAATTGGTCTCAGGGTCCCCACTACCAACAACAGACTGCCAAAGTATCTTGGAGAAACTTGCTGAAGCTCATTGTTTGTGCATTTCGATGAAGCAATTGGAAGCTGCTGAAGAAACTACCACTTAACTGTGTGTGCCCTGCGCGCTCTCATTTAATCCTTACAGAAAGGCCTAGGAAGTAGAGTGCTTTTGCCCTCTTGTACAGAGCAGGAGATTGAGGCTTAGAGAAACTAAATGATTTCATCAAGATCACACATAGGGTAAATGGTAGGAAGAATTTTTAAGCAGGTTCCATACGCCTGAAAGCGCTTGCTCTTTTCACTATGTCTCCTTGGCTCTCAAAAGTAATATATTACTCTTTATAGTTTGTACACATACAGGTAAAGCCCTATTAGAACCAATCTGGAATATTTCATGTCTGTAAACAATTAGTTCATAATTTAGATCCTGTGAATCAATAGCCAGAAAGTACCCTTTATTAAATCAGTTACATACAAGAGATGAATGTAGTTTCCCATTCTGTGTTTGTTTGCTTTTTCTTTTTTTTGACAGCTAAAAAACCTGGTCAGGGGTGCTTGAGTGGCTCAGTCAGTTAAGCATCTGACTGTTGATTTCTGCTCAGGTCACAATCTCATGGTTCATGTAAGCCCTATATTGGGCTCTGTGCTGACCATGTGGAGCCTGCTTGGGATTCTCTCTCTCTCCTCTCTCTGCCCTTTCCGTGGTCGTGCACTCTCTCTCTCTTAAAATAAATAAATTAAAAAAAAAAAAACCTGGTCAGATTTCTTGAAGTGATGAGGGTATTGGGAAGGCAGATTTTCTTTTTCTTCTACTCTCTACTTGATATGGGGCTTATAAGGTCTTTAAAAAAATTTTTTAATGTTTATTTTTGAGAGCGAGAGAGTGCAAGCAGGGGAGGAGCAGTGAGAGGCAGACAGAATCTGAAGCAGGCCCCAGGCTCTGAGCTGTCAGCACAGAGCCCGACGCGGGGCTCAAACTCAAAAACCTCGAGATCATGCCGTGAGCCAAAGTCTGACGCTTAACCAGCTGAGCCACCCAGGTGCCCTGGGGCTTAAAGTTCTTAAAATTTTATTTCTACTTGCTGTTATACCTCTGAGGCAGATTATTATTATTTTTTTCTGATTGGCAGTCAGATATGTGCCATGTAGAAATTCAATCCCCTTTGAGGCTTTTTGTTTTTATTTTTGTTCTTTTGATTCCACTTACATTTAGACATCCTTTGTGTAGAATCTTTTTTCTTTTTTTTAATGTTTATTTAGTTTTGAGATACAGTGCGTGTGCATGCGCAAAAGAGAGAGGAGAAGGGAGGGAGAGAGAGAGGAAGAGGAGGAGGAGCAGTGAGCCAGGGAGACCGAGAATCCAAAGCCAACTCTGTGCTATCTTCACAAAACACAGTGTAGGGCTTGAACTCACACAGGGTGATATCACAACCTGACCCTAAACCAGGAGCTGGAAACAACCCACTGATCCACCCAGGCATCCCTCTTTTTTCTTTTTTCTTTTTTTAAGTTTATTTCTTTTGAGAGAGAGCAGGGAAGTGGGGAGAGAGAGAGAATCTCAAGCAGGCTCCACACTGTCAACACAGAGCCCAGTGCTGGGGCTCAGACTCACAAAACGAGATCATGACCTGAGCCAAAATCAAGAGTCGGACACTTTTTTCTTTTTTTTCTTTTTTAAAATCAGCGTAGCTTTGGTCCGAATCACCCCTGGATAAAGAGGATTTTGCTCCATAGCAAAACTGTATAGGTTTGCCAGGGAAGCCAAATAATTGGGAATGTATTTTTCATTTCTGGAAATTGTCCTTTGTTAATATAAAATTATATTGTCTGGGCACTACAGTTAAATGGCACTATTTTATATAGCTACTGTTTATTTGTTTTTTAATTTTTATTTTAGAGAGAGAGCATGAACCAGGGAGAGGGGCAGAGGGGGGAGAGAGAGAGTCTTAAGCAGGCTGTATGCTTCTGATTTGGGGTTTGATCCCATGACCCTGGGATCATAACTTAAGTTGAAATCAAGAGTCCGGTGCTCAACCAGCTGCGTAACCCAGGCACCCCTACTACCTTTTTGTTTTTAAACGAGCTTTAAAAACCTCCTAAACTAGAATTATGTTTTATTCATCTTCATATCTCTAGTCCCTGGTACATAGTAGATAATCTGTAAGTGTTTGTTGAATAAAGGGGTTGATATTCTGTTAAGTGACCAAAGTAGTTTTTTATCACACTAAGTTTTGATTAAAGGTCCAAGATTGCTACAGCAAATATGGATTACTCAGTTTGCCATTTGAAGAGCATGGTAGTTGAACTTGATGCTTCTCTTGATTTATCCCCTAAATATGTGACTTTGGGGAAACTCACTTAACCTCTTGGTACCTCTGTTTCTTTATCTGTAAAAAAAGGCTATGTGATTCGATAATGTTGAAGGTGTCTTTCAAAATAAAGTATCATCTGTAATCATTACATTTTACAAAAAAGTTTTAGAAATGACATATTAATATTCATGTAAAAGTGTTCCTTACTGGGGCCCCTGGGTGGCTCAGTTCTTAACCATCTGACTTTGACCTAGATATGATCTCATTGTTCCCAAGTTGGAGCCCTGCATGGGGCTCTGTGCTGACAGCTCAGAGCCTGGAACCTGCTTCAGATTCTGTGTGTGTCTTTCTCTCTGCCCTTCCCCCACTCACACTCAGTCTCTCTCTCAAAAATAAACACTAAAAAGATTTTTGAAAAAAATAAAGAATAGTTTTGCTACAGTAGATAAATGAGCTGCAAACAAAACTGGGTACCTCTCTTCGAAAGCAGAGTAAATGTGTAATGCATATCAAACCTTCCATCCACACTACAAATCAAAGAATTACAATTAAGATAACCATAAGATACCTTCCTTATCAACTTTGTAATAATTTTAAAGTGACACTCATTTTTGCCAGGGGTTTTAAGAAACAGGCAATCAGAGCAGTGTTCGACTGTTCTGGAGGGCAATTGGAAAGTTTCTCAAAATGCTAATAAGTCTGTATACTTTTCACCTGTAATTTTACTTTTAGAAAATTTATTTTAAGGAAATGTATCATGGAGACACCCCGGTGGCTCAGTCGGCTAAGCGTCCAGCTCTTGGTTTCAGCTCTGGTCATGATTTCATGGTTCTGTGGAGTCATCAGGCTCCATGCTGATGGTACAGAGCCTGCTTGGGATTCTCTTTCTCTCTCTCTCTCTCTCTCTCTCTCTCTCTCTCTCTCTCTCTCTCTCTCTCTCTGCCTGTCTTGTGCTCGTGCTCTCTCTCCCAAGTTAAATAAAGTTATCATGGAAGAGCACACAGCTTTATTTAAGAAGGATGCTTATTTTAAAGTTTATTTATTTATTTTGAAAGAGAGGGAGGGAAAGAGAGAGAGAATCCCAGAAGCCAGAAGTGGGCTCTGCGCAGAGCCGGACACAGGGCTCAAACTCACGAACCGTGACATCATAACCTGAGCCAAAACCAAGAGACATTTAACCGACTGAGCCACCCAGGTGCCCCAATTTTATTTACAAGGATGTTTATTATAGTATTATACACCGTATGTACCTGGGAAGACAAAAGGTACATACTCAAATCTCTAGATTGTGGAATTATGGGTCACTTTAATTTTCTTTTCTCCTTTTTTATGTTTTCCACATTTTCTATGTGCACAGAAGACTTTTTTCAATCACAAAATATATGTGTTTTAAAATGTGGCTTGTCTTTAATAAGTATGTAGATGCATTTCCCTTCTTGCTTCCACTATACAATACCTTCTTCCTTTTATTTCTATACAGGTCTCCAGGAAAGGTTGGAATTTCAACATTAATGGTAAGTTCATGTTTTCTGAGAGTTCTGTTTCTACAAATTGTGTACAACTTTTCACCCATTTTTCTATTTTATGTAAATGCTCTTTTCTGTTACTTTTTTTTTTTTTTTTTTTTGCTAAATAGTATTGTCACTGTATCTTACTGAGTGTGATTGGGTGCTCTAGAAATAGCAAATATTATGCTATAAGGAAAGGATTGTCCGTTTTTTGATTTCCACTAATTTCTGTGTTTTATAATTTTTAGAATAAAACCATACCATAAAATACTTGTATGTTAATTGAAAAAGTAATACTTGCATGATAAAAATGTGGAATAACCAAAACACTTTTATAATTCTTATGGCTCATGCATTGGTATCATCATTATATATAAAAAGCAATCCCAGCCATCTATCCAAGCAAAGGAGTTTGGTATTGAGACATTATGAGATATTTGTGCCAATGAGAGCTATTTTAGGTCCAAGAACATCACCTAGGCGAACTATTTATGTCAAATAGGCGATCTGCTGTTTGTGTATGTCTGTATATATTATGTGTATAATCTCAAATGTGCTGATTTTTTTTTTTTTTTAGTACCAGTGTCCCTACCTTCTATTTATACACATTGGGTACCGATCTCTTTGGGAAATTGTGGCATGTTCATATGGTACACTCTACAGCAGTAGATATGAACAAGTGCATTAGGTACAATGCCATGGATGAAGTTCAGCACCATAGCATTGGGTGGGAGAAAAAAACAAGTCATAGTAAGATAAATGCAGTAATATTCCATTTATATTAAGTTCAAAACCATGCAAAACTAAAGAATATATTGTTTAGAGATACAAACATAGTAAAACTATAAAGAACAGCAAGGGAATGATAAACACAAAGTTTGAGAATATCAGTCATCTTTGAGGGAGAAAGAATGTAATGAAAATGGAGAAGGATATTCAAGAGATTGGAAGCTAATGGTAATGTTCTCTTTCTTAAACTGAGTGCTTAAGAAAAGTTACTTCATAATTCTTCATTCCTTCTATTTTGTAAAAATTCAATTGTATTTATTTGATAAAAACAATTTTAAAAAGAATGCATGGATATGGTTAAAATTTGTTCAGTACAAAAAGTAGATGGTTGAAAATGTAGCTTCCTCCCATTCCTCATTCTCCACTTCCCATTCCCGACATCCAGAGACAATTGCTGTTTATGCTTGTAGGTTTAAAAAGCCACTTGGCTCAAAGATATTTTTAGGTTGTAACAAATAGGTTTGGGAAATTTACTTCATCTCAGTAATTACAGATTGTGCTTAACTTGAATAAAGTTAGATAGCAAATATGCATATTTAGTAAATAAACATGAAGTTGTATAGTGCTCATTTTTACTTTTTATTTTGAAATACTTCTAGATTACAAGAAGCTGCAAACATAGTACAGAGAACTCCTGTGTATCTTTCACCCATTTCACCCAGTGGTTATATCTTAATTATAGTACAGTATCAAAACCAGAAACTTGACATTGGTACAATATGAGTGTATAGTTCTGTCCCAGTTTATTACATATGTATATTTATGTAACTACCACCACAAAATGCAGATCTATTTCATCACTGCAAAGCTTTCCCTTGAGCTATACCCTTTTATAAAGTCAAAACCGCCGTCTTCCTCAAATCATCCCTAACCCCAGGTAGCCTGTAAGCTATTTTTCATTTCTGTAATGTCATTTGAGAATGTCCTATAACTTCAGTCATATAGTGTGTGACCTTTTGAGATTGGCTCAAAGGATTGAGATCCAAATTGTTGGCATGTATCAATGGTTTATTCATTTTTACTGTTACATGATAGTCTGTGGTCTGAATGTACTCAGACTATTCAATACATATTATATATAGCAGCATATCTATTGATATTTTAAGCAGTCCAAAGAAAAATTTGGGACAGTCCTGAGTTTTGGTGATTTGTAGAATAGAAATGACTTGAAATGCCACAATGAGTTTGAAGATAGAACAATCACAAGAGCACAGTTACCTGGAGTATCAGGGGAAAGCTTCAGGGAAGAGGTAGAATTTGTGCCGGGGTTTGAAAATGGGAAGAAATCAGCATAGGCAGATTGAGAAAAACTTGGAAAGCATTGTATGGTAGGCAGTAGTATGAGCTCATTAGTATGCAGAAGTACAGAATCTGCTGGGAGCATTGAAAGACTGGTGTGACCGACCAATGTAAACATTTCAGTGATGGAGAAGTAAAGTGGGGCCAGATTTTGATCAACCTTGAATGTCAGGTTAAGAACTCTGGGCTTTAAATTTTTGAAACAAGACATTTTAAAAGTCAGATTTCTATATCTTACAGATGTGCTCTTGAGAATTTTTTTTCACTGGGGAATTAAAGATAAGTGGTGGAAGGGTGGGAGACAGTTTGGAGGAAAGAGGCTAAGTGCAGAGAGAGCTGCTAAGAGGCAGGTAGAATTTCAAGACTTGAGACTTGGATAAAGGGATCATGTTGATAGGAATCAATGCAAGGACATGACCACTATTTAAGAGTTGTTTCTTAGATTATTTTTCACTCTTCTCAGCAAAAAAGAGTAGAGGTTGCATCTCTAAATCATGTTTTAAAGTTTCATTTTTAGGGTACCTGGCTGGCTCAGTCACAAGAGCATGGGACTCTTGATCTCATGGTCTTGAGTTTGAGCCTACTTTGGGGGTAGAAATTACCAAAAATAATAATAACAAATAAATACATTTTTAAAAATAAATAAAATTTTACTTCAGTCACTGTTAATACATTCTCCTTTTTCAGTACTAAAAACTAGAATTGACCTGAATTTTTTAATAACTAGCATTTTTATTTTATTTAGTTTTTTTAACGAATTTTTTGAAGTTTATTTAAACATTCTCTACACCCAACATGGGGCTTGAACTCACAACCCTGAGATCAAGAGCTACATGTTCCACCAACTGAGCCAGCCAGATGCCCCAATAACTAGCATTTTTAGCTTACTGTTCTTTTTTTGTGTTTTAATTTTTTAATGTTTTATTTATTTTTGAGAGAGAGAGACAGCGTGAGCAGGGGAGGGTCAGAGAGAGAGGGAGACACAGAATCGAAGATAGGCTTCAGGCTCTGAGCTGTCAGCCAGAGCCCGACATGGGGCTCGAACCCACGAACCGCAACATGACCCGACTCGAAGCTTAACCGACTGAGTCATCCAGGCGCCCCAAACTTACTGTTCTTTAATAGATAATAATGAAGATTTCCTTGATAATAGATTACTTTTGTACAAATGATTTGTGAAAATGATTAGTTTTTTTGGATGTGCTTATTAAAGTTAAAAGCTCAAGGCATAGACCTGAATAGTGTGAGGAGGGTACAAGCATCTCTCTAATATCCAACAGACGTGGAGGGAAAGAGTGGTGTGAATGACAAGAAACTGAATGATCTACCATACCTTTTAAGGAAGTGTGTTTCTGAGGTTGTGATAGGCAGGGGTTAAAGAAATGGCCTGCTGGTGGGAAGCTGGGGTTTAGTAGGCCCTGTGCTTTAGCAGTGGGGCAGGCCCATGTCCCGAAGGGAGTCCTAAGTGAGGAGTGTTCGAAGTCTCAGTTGGAGTTGGCTGTCTGCAGGCACATTCTCGGCTTCCATTGCTTCATCTCCCAAGCCTGATCAAGAGCTAGGGGAAGGACCTGGACGTTACACACCACTGAGAGTCATAGATGACTGTATATGCAAACAAAATCGGGGCTTACTGAGAAATCTTCTGATTAACTTCTTTAGAGATTAGATCCTCTGGTAGGCACCATATCACTCCATTAAACCAGTGACTTAATCACAGTTTACCTTATAGAGCTTGATAGCTTTCAAAGGTTCAAAGTCCAGGAGAGTTTTGTTAAATCCAAGTAAGATCGAAGTATAATCACTGCTTGGTGTGGCAGGTTTTGTTGTTGTTTTGGTTTGGTTTGGGTTTTTATTGTTTTTTTTTTAATATTTTATTTATTTTTGATACAGAGAGAGACAGAGCATGAGAGGGGGAGGGGCAGAGAGAGAAGGAGACACAGAATCTGAAGGAGGCTCCAGGCTCTGAGCTAGTGTCAGCACAGAGCCTGACACGGGGCTCGAACCCACGAATGTGAGATCTGACCTGAGCCGAAGCCGGAGGCTTAACCGACTGAGCCACCCAGGCGCCCCTGGTTTGGTTTGTTTTTGAGAGTGGGGGAGGGGCCGAGAGAAGGGGACACAGGATCCAAACCAGGCTTGTGCTGACAGCAGAGAGCCCAGTGCAGGACTTGAACTCATGACCTGAGCCAAAGTCAGACCCATAACCAACTGAGGCACCCAGGTGCCCCACTGCTTGGCAGTTTTGATCAGTGTGAGAATGTTAATCTGTGATCCTTGTAAGTACTTAACTAAAACAAATTAAATTGAGGTACAGGAATTATGAGTGTGTATTTTTGCTTTGGTTAACTTGGGAAACATACTCATGGGATTATGTTTTCCAGTGCTTCTGATTTTCCTACTAATGAACAATCATTGGAGGATAATGGGATAACTATACTTAATTCATACCATAGTTAAAGGTGTTTCTCTAATATTCATTAACTGTTCTTAATGATCATCAGCTTTCAAGTATTCGCTCTCCCTCATCTTGTCAAGATTATCTTACTAGTTGGTTTTGATTAGTTGTTCTTTTTTAGTCTGAAACCAGGATTTGATTAAAGGATATGGAAACTTAAGATGTGTGTATTTACTGAAGAAAAGCCAGAGCCATGTGTTATTCAACATTCGTTTAGCAAATGATTACTTTTGCCCAGCACTCTTTTAGGACTGATTGTGCAAGACAGAAAAAAGTCTCTGCTCTCATAGAGCTTACATTTTAGTGGGGTAGGGAAGGGACAAAAAATAATAATAAAGTAAACAAGGTTGTTTCAGATGGTGATAAGTATAATGAAGAAACAAAATATGATAATGTGATAGAAAGTTAAGCAGGTAGGCTCAGACTTCTGGAGAATGATCTCCTCTGAGCCTACCGGTATAAAATAAACCTCCTGCCTTTCAAGAAAAGAAAATAGAAAGTGAAGCAAGTAAGGCTATTTTCAGGTGGTCAGGGAAAGCTTCCCCCCGCCCCTCCAAATAGGCTTCGTGCCCAGCAGAGTCCCCTGTGGCGCTTGAACTCATGACCCTGAGATCAAGACCTGAGAGGAGATCAAGAGTCAGACGCTTAACCGACTAAGCCACCACGCACCCCAGGAAGGCTTTTCTAATATAATCACATGTGAGCTATCACTCTCTGGTTGGTAAAGAACTATCCAGTAGGCCTAAGTGTAATTGTGGGGTTATGGTGACAAGGGAGGTGAGAGGTAGAGATGTCAAAGATACAGGCCCTCAAGGGTTGTGGTAGAGTTTGGGTTTTACCTGACACCTAAAATTTCATCAAACAACTTTTAAACTTGAAGATACCAGAAGTTCTACATAAATTTCTCCAGCACATTAAATCTTTAGCATTATTATTGATCTGGAGTAATTTTATCACAGCACTTACCATGATCGTACCCTAATACTTGTACAAGTGCTATCTTGATACCACATACATTTTTATGTACCTTAGGTTACTTATCTGTCAACAATGGTTATTGCGAACTTCTCTAACTCTGATGTATATAAAACTTAGGAAAAGTTTTTTTCCTCAGTATTGTTAGTAGCATTCAAATTGCTATACAACTGTAAATGTAATGACAGTTTAGGATGGAGACGAATACTGTGTTACATTTGCAAATGTATGATTGTCTTATTTTACCAGAATTTTTTTTCCAGCAGAAAAACCGTATCTGTTTCTACCATCTCTAACCTCCCAAATATATATATATATGTACGTATGTGTATATGAATGTATACGTAGATATATATGTATTTTTGGTGGGTTTAATTTTTTTCATCTCTTACTTTGTGTGGGGATTTTATTTAACTTCTGCTTGTCTTGATTGCTTTCATCTAAAGCCTGTAGAGCTTTCAAGAAAACTATTCTCTGTGATTTTCTGCATTATGTACTTTTATATATATGCATATTTATGGAGCAATACCCTGGGGAAAAGAGCAATTCTGACTCAACCCTTTGCTTAAGTCCTTAATCTTTTTAAGCTACAGAGGTACTTGGTAGTTCTTATGTTCCTGTATGGTTTTTCACATTAAAAAGATGGGCATATTTAAAGTAAAATGTCTGTTTGCTGTAGAAAAGCAGAAAATTGCTGATGGGTAACCTTACACAAGTCACATTGTCCCTGTTGGCATAAAATCTCTGGGCCATCTTCAGTATACAAATGTCTGAGCCCTTTATGGGCCTTTTCTTTATTAAAGCTATGTTTTCTAATTTGTACTCATCTTAAAAAGAATTTTAATGTTTTTAAATTTATTTTTGAGGGGGAGAGAGAGAGAGCAAGCAAGGGAGAGGCAGAGAGAGAGAGAAGGAGATAGAGGATCCGAAGAGGGCTCTACGCTAAGAGCACAGAGCCCAACTGAGATCATGACTTGAGCTAAAGTTTGCCGCTTAACCGACTGAGCCACTCAGGTGCCCCTTAAACAGAATTTTAAAGAAAGGCAGTCTAACAGAGGACCACAGGGGAAGGGAAGGGAAAAAAATAGTTAAGGAGAGGGAGGAGGCAAACCATTAAGAGGCTCTTAAATACTGAGAACAAACTGAGGGTTGATGGGGGTGGGGGAGAGGGGAAAGTGGGTGATGTGGGGATGAGTACTGGGGGGTTATATGGAAACCAACTTGACAATAAACTATAACTTAAAAATAAATGTTAATTAATTAAATAAATAAATATATTCAATATTAAAAAATGAAGAAAGGCAGTCATCATTTGGTCTCTGTTTCTTCTCTTCTTAATACAGGAAACTGAGAACACTGCATACAAAATTGGAAATGAGTCTCCTGTACAAGAATTGAAACAAGATGTGTCTAAAAAGGTTAGTCATATATGTCAGAATTAGTTTAGCAGATGTTCTATTTATATGATATATATAAAGTGGGAAATTTTTCTATATTTTAGTATAGTGCTATGTACTTGCTGGGTGTTCAGTAAATGTTCCTTGAATCTTTTGAGTTTCTGATTGAAGATACATCAGGCTTTTTAGAGGTCATTTTATGATTGAACTAATTGATAATTTTTCCTTGAAACAGTAGTTTGAAAAATGTAATGTGTTTTTATTTTTTTATGCTTATATTAGAATAAGCTGTTCTTAGAGGCTATTATTAGAACATTCTTTTTTTTTTTTTTAAGTTTATTTATTTATTTTTAGAGAGCTGGGGCAGGAGCAGACGGCAAGGTAGAGTGAGAATCCATGCTGTCAGCGCAGAGCTCAACCTGGGGCTCCATCTCATAAACTGGGAGATCATGACCTGAGCTGAGATCAAGAGTTAGACGCTTAGCTGACTGAGCCACTCAGGCTCCCCAGAATACCTCTTCTTGAGGTTACTACCAAGAGTTAAAGGTATTGAAAAGCTCAGTGCAACAAATTCTGATGTCTTTATGAATTAGAGGTTATAAGAAGTCATTACTCTGATAGTGCCTTTGATACCTTTCATAGAGTCGATGCTTTAAAGCTTCAGAGTTTGGGGGTGCCTGGGTGGCTCAGTTGGTTGAACATCTTACTTCAGCTCAGGTCATGGTCTTGCAGTCTGTGAGTTCAAGCCCTGCATCAGGCTCTGTGCTGACAGCTCAGACAACTGACAGCCTGCTTTGGGTTCTGTGTCTCCCTCTTTCTCTGCCCCTCTCTGCTATGCTCTGTCTCTCTCTCAAAAATAAACAAATATTTAAAAAAATAATAATAAAGCTTCAGAGTTTGGTTTACTAGAAGGGACCGAACACAACATAAAACAATTGACAATGGGTAGTTCACAGTATCAAGATAAAACCCAAGGAAAAAGGATGCTGTGTGTCCATTCAGTTATGTTACTTTTGAGTATTTTCTGTGCCCCTGGCCCTGTTCTGGCCAGTGGGTTTCTGGAGACCAGCAAAATGACCCGTTCTCTATCCCAGAGTTTCTTAGCAAGTGACACTTTGCGCTGAATAATTTTTTTTTTTGATAGTAGGCTTCACACCCAGCATTTAGCCTAACACAGGGCTTGAACTCCAAACCCTGAGATCAAGACCTGAGCTGAGATCAAGAGTCAGATGCTTAACTGCCTGAGCCACCCAGGCGCCCCTGGGCTGAATAATTCTTTGTCGCAGAGGGAAGGGGAGACTATTCTGTGCTATGTAGGATAGTCAGCAGCATCCCTGGCTACTACCCACTAGATGTCAATAGATTCCTCCCTACCCCCACTCCATTACAACGATTAAAAATGTCTTACAGACATCACCAAATGTCTGGGGAGGAGTGCAGGGCAAAATCACGTCAGTGAACATCCATTGTTCTGCTCTATGGAATTTATAAGTTTAATGGATTCCATGTTTCAATAGGGATCATATTTTTCCCCTTAAAAGGAATTTTTTTTTTTTTGGAGAAATGTATTGTGTATCAGCCCTAAATAAGATAACAAGAGCAATACCATGTTTTTCTGCTTAAATCAGAAATTGTCCACAGTTCTACATTGTAACAAACAGCTGTCTTAATTTTTCAGCATTCCTTTCTGGTTCTCACCCATTTGCATGCCTTTTTTTTTTTTTGCCTAATTGTAGTGTAGATAGAAGAGTTTTATATTTTACCTTTTCCTCTTACTATTATTTGTTTTCATATTTCATCACACACAATCTCAGTACTCAGTTTTTATTTGATGTGTCAATTTCTATCAAGCAAAAATATTACAGTGTATCTAGCCATTTTTATTGTTGAAAGCTTAGAATGTTTCTGTTTTTTCCACTAGACTTTTTCTTTTCCTTTTTAAGATTTTTTTTAGGATGCAAATGGGTAACTAATAGTGGCCAAAAAGTGATTTTCAAGTAGTTTAGAAACTGAAAACAATAGTAAACACTGTGGAACAGTGGAGCGAAGCTCAGGACTAGGTCTCACTTTTTAAGTTCTAGGTTTTTGATGAGTTTCAGTATCACATATGGATGATAAAGGCTGTGGAATATACACGGCACCAGATGTGACACAGGCCCTGTCCTCAGTAGCTTACATTTTAGCAGAGGAAATTAAATAAACACAACAGATGTAAAAAGTGTTCAAGTAAACTTACAAACTATTATAAGAACAGAAAGGGAGACTTGACTTCCTGCTTGAGGATAGGAATGAGGAAGACTTTGTGGAGGAAGTAACATCTGAGCTGGTTCTCCGTGGATGGTTAAGATTCGGCAGGCGAAGATGAGAGTTGAAAGGATAGGCGAAGGCATGGAGGAGAGAAATGTGCAGCATGTTTGCAGATGAGAATAGAGACCAAAGTTACGGCCAAATTATGGGAACGCTTCTTATGTCATACTAAAACATCTGGTTTCTATTATACGGTCGCTAGAAAAATAGTGAGTTTTTGAAGCAGGGAGGTGATAGCGAGTGCACAGTCGCCTTAGCACCATCACCTCTATGTTGGCCTTGATTCTCCCTGTTCCCATGGTCTTTTCCCCTGTTTGCTACCTCCTGAAACCCAGAAAAAAAATACAGAGCTTGGAACTGTGAATTGGTGCTATGGGGGCATATCAGGAGGAGGAAAAAATGGTCTCTGTTTTTCAAGAACTATTTATCTGCCACGGAGAAAGTGTTTATGTAGAGCTAGCCCTTATACTACCTTGTGTTTATATGATAGTTCACACCATAGTGAACGGGAAGAATAATAAAGTTCAGTCAAGGGGGAAATTGGTCTCATACAAGAGATTAGGGAAGACCTGTGATTTTCAACCTCATTTTAACCCCTCTCCTGGCATCAGTCTTTCCGTCCTGCATAGTGATTATTTCAGACCTGACAATCCTCATGCTCACTGTGGCCACTTATGTCCTGCTCGCTTTGGCAGGTAAGCTGCTGTGTGCACACATCAGAGACTAAGAAGCTTGAATTTATTCCTTTTTGTCTGCTCTTACTTCCCTTCCCTTCAAACTTGTTTTCATCTTTTACCTCTTTTTCAAATCTGAGAATTTTAGTAGTAGTTTTTTTTCTTGTGCCAAGTAGTATGGTATAATATGAAAAACACTAAGGGCACCTGGGAGGCTCAGTCGGGTAAGCGTCCACTTCAGCTTGGGTCGTGATCTCACCATCGGGAAGTGTGAGCCCCGCATCAGGCTCTGTGCTGACAGCTCAGAGCGTGGAGCCTACTTCAGGTTCTGTGTCTCCCTCTCTCTCTCTCTCTGCCCCTTCCCCGCTTGCACTTTGTCTCTCTTTCTCTCTCTCAAAAATAAACAAACATTTAAAAATGTTTTTAAATGACACTAGGTTTTTGAGAAAAACCTGGATTTCAGTTTTGACTTTGTAGTTTACTAGCTGTGGGACCTTGGACAAAATTCTTAATGCCTTTACCTTAGATTCTTGTTTCTGTAGAAGGGAGATAATCCCCCTACACCAAGGCCTATATGATGATTTAATGGAAAATATGTGCACTGGTCTAATACATCAGAGACTCTCTTTCCCTTTCTTCTTCTCCAGAACCTTGTTATCTGACTTGCCATCGGCTGCTTCCCCTCAGCTTATTTAAATACTGGGTCACTTTCTCGCAGCCTCTTCCACTTACAGCCAAGCTTTTTGGAAACCTCGATCGTGCTGGCTGTCACCTCTTACTCTTTCTTCAGCCCGCTGGCTTCTGTTACCACTAAGGTACTCAGCGCTCAGTAACCCCTAACTGACAAAGTAGGTGGACTCTAGTTAATGTCCCTCTGGTAAAAGTGTGGTAAGATGAGGATGAAAATGTGAAGGTTAAGAAAAATTAATATGTGGGCCGTGCTGGGAGATCAGGGAGGAGTAGTGTTGAGCGGCAGTCCTATCTGGTTCAAGTCCACGGGACTTTGTGGCAGGCCAGGTCACGGTGGTTCTGTGCCACGTCCTGTTAACCTGCTGGAGCCGGGAATTGCGAAAGTGGAAGTCATCCGTGGCTGGGCATGTGGAGAGGTCAGCGAACTGGGGAATTTTAAGTGGTAATAAGGACAGGGCTGGGTGGAAAACCTCTTTTCTTCTAAATGTTAGTAGAAGATATAGAAACTCTGTCTTTTTCAGCTACAGAGAAGAAATAAAAGAGGAAAAAAAGCAAGGTGAACTGAGTATTTGAATTCTTTTTGTGGTACTGCTGTTTCTCTGAATAGTGGAGCATTAGGTGTAGTTTGTGTAAGAATGTTAATCTCTCTGCGTCTGCTGGCATTTTCTGTCATAGGCTTGCGTTTAGAGCTAAACAATTTGAATTCTTGTGCTAGGTGGTTTTGATTCTCATGGTTTTGTTAACTAGGCTCAAAGCAGCGGGTTGTTACTGAAACTCCCTTGGCATAAATATAAATGAACTGTGACATCAAGAGTGTGAATGTACATTTAGGTTTGAACTTTACAGTTTGGTCAAACTGTTGTGATTGTACTAACAGATTCCCTTCTGTGATGGTTAAGAGCACAGACACCAGAACCAAACTACCTGGATTTTTGCCAGCTTCATCACTTACTAGCTCTGTGACCCCGGACAAATCACTTGATCCCTCTATGCCTTTGTTCCTTCATTTGTATAATGACATGAAGAGTGCTATCTCATATGGTTATCGTTAGGATGAAAATGTGTAAAGTGTTAAGAGCCTTCTCTGGCACATATTAGGTACTATGTAAATGATTAGCTGTTATTATGTTCTTATAAATTGCTTCAGTTTTTAAAAGCTGCTTTTAAACCTTTCATCAGATTATTGAGAGTATTATTGAGGAGAGTCAGAAAGGACTACAGTTTGAAGACGACTCTTCGGATTCCAAAGGGAAAGGATGCTCTGACCAGGCTGCTGCCAGTCCTCTTGTAGCCGGAACAGATCTTAGCAACATACCGGGACTGTTAGCCTTAGATCAAGTCCTGCAGGAAGATTCCAAAAAGGCAGAGAGTCAAAATGCAATTGGAGAAACTGAATTAGAACCAAAAAGATGTTTTCCTTCTGATGACACCTGTGAGAAGTCAGTAGATGAAATCACGAAGTTAACTGAAATAAGTTCAACTGAGCAGCCTAACGTGCCTGAAAGCGAAGCGGAAGTATTGCACAAGGAAGCCGTGGAAGTCAAAGGAAGTGATGTTCTAGAACCTGTGTCCTCAAACTCTTTATCTGCTAAAGATTTTGCGGCCATGGAAGAGGCGGCTCCTGCCAAACCCCCAAGACAACTTACGCCAGAACCTGACATAGTGGCGAGCACAAAGAAGCCTGTTCCAGCACGCCCTCCCCCTCCAGCTAATTTCCCGCCTCCTAGACCCCCACCTCCATCCCGACCTGCTCCGCCACCAAGAAAAAAGAAAAGCGAATTGGAGTTTGAGGCCCTTAAAACACCTGATATAGATGGCAAGTATTAACTGAGAAATAACTTTTGCTGGAGAGATTTTAGAGTTGAAACTATTTAAATTTCCAGTTTTGTTTTGGTTTATGCTATTATGTACAACCATGTTGATGACCATGACCAAGTTCTAAAAGTTATTTTAGTAATAAAAAGTGACAGTGCTTTACATTGATAGTAAGTTCAATTACTGTACTCGAGCATTTCAGCGGACTTCAAACTTGCAAACCCGTTTCTGCTGGGGGCTTAAGATTTGAATTCAAGACTTTGATCTCTTCATGTGTAAGTTCTATCGCTTTGAAGAATTTAAATAACTTGTTTGAACCCTCGTGTCCCCATATATAACCTGAGAGTAATAAAGCCACGTTTCCATGGGATTGTCGTAAGAATCAGACAAAGGTTAAAGCACTTTTCAAGCTATATATAAGGTCCTGTATAAATACTAGTTCTTGCCATTGTCATCATCATCATTATTATTATCATCATCATCATTGCAGTTCCCAAAGAGAATATTCCATCTGATACTCTCCTAAGTACGAACATGGCTTCAGAGAATACAGTCAAGGATTCTCAGCCTTCTCTTGATTTGGCAAGTGCTACCAGTGGAGATAAAGTAGTTACTGCCCAGGTTGGTGAATTCATGTTGTGTTTAATATAAGCTTTAACAACTTTCTGCAGCTGGCTGGTTTGTTGCTTGTTGAGCCTTCTTTCTTCAGGCAAAATATTTCCTTGTCCCTGAAACCGGGCCGCCTTCCCTGCCTTTGCCAGCTCTGCTACTACATAGCTCGGTGATTCTAGCAAGCTATGTTAACTTCTGAGTTTCAGAAGGCCCAGTGATAAAATGAGGAGAAAACCTTCCTTGAAGGTGTCTTACAAGGATGGAAGGAGCTGATATGTGCCAAGCACCCAGCATTCAGTAGGCAATCCAAATAATGACAGAATGCTGCATTTGGTGATATTATTATAATATTGATAAACATCAACTACAGTCTTCATTTACCTGACCTAGAGTGGTCAAAGTTGAGGACTTTTATTTATATTTTGCTTTACCTGATCTTGAATGAAAACTGCATATACTGGGCTATGTATCTGTATATGACACACTAGAAAGGACCTGAGAGCACGTATTTTTACCACAGCCAGTTTCTGGGACTCAAGGCTTACTTATGTGGTGGCTGTGGTCGGGCAGCTTAGCAGACTCGGAGACATGGCACTTCAGGCTTGTCATAGCTGTAGAGCAGAGACTGGCAGTAGCCTATTTTTATCGGGTCCTCAAACTGAGAATGGTCTTTACATTTTTCTTTAAAGTTTATTTACTTTGAGAGAGACAGAGTGAAAGGAGGAGAGGCAAAGAGGCAGTGAGGGAGAGAGAGAATCCCAAGCAGGCTCAACATGGAGCCCGACAAGGGTCTCAAATCCATGAACCGTGAGATCATGACCTGAGCCGAAGCCAAGAGTCAGACTCTTAACTGACTGACCCATCCAGGCATCGCCGGCTTTACATTTTTAAAGAGCTGTTTAAAAAAAAAAAAAGTGCATGACAGAAACTATATGTGAAGCAAAAGCCTACAATATTTACTATCCGGCTCTTTATGGAAAACGTTTGCCAGCCCCTGCCTTTGAGATCAGCACACGTATAGCCCTGATTAATGGCATTGTTAGTGCTGGCCTTCTGCTAGTAGAGAACTGCTTTTGGGTCAGGTTCAAATAGAACATCTATTTGCTTTCAAGACTACTAAGACATTATTTCATGGGCAGCAATGGTTTTGATACCTAATGTTTTTCAGCATGCTGGGAATAATAAAGGACTGAAATGGAGTGTTTCATTTAAATTTTCAGTAGGCTCCATTATCTGAATTATGGAATTCGTTAGAACTGTGTGTGGTAATGAATAGAGTATTTATAGAAATTGACTCCATCTACTTTCTGTTTATGAAATTATAATTTTAGGAAAATGGAAAAGCACCTGATGGGCAGACTATAGCAGGTGAAGAGATGGGCCCTCAGAGACCTAGATCCAACTCTGGGAGAGAGCTTACTGATGAGGTATACATAGATTTTGTTGTTGTTGCTCATAAAAGCATAAAATCCCAAAATTCGAATGAGAAGTTGAAGAAGTTCTCGAGATGAGTGGTGGTGATGGTTGCACAGCATTTTGAATGTGCTTAATACTAAACTGTACAAGTAAGAATGGTTCAGACAGTAAATTTTATGTGTATTTTACCAGGATTAAACATTTTTTTAAGTTTATTGTTGTTAAGCAAAAAAATATATAGGAGAAAAATGAAAATTGATGATTTTCTTAGTTTAAAAATTATTTATTTCTGTGTTTATTTTTAAGTAAACTCTACACCCAACATAGGGCCCAAACTCACAACCCCAAGATCAAGAGTCACATGCTCTACTGCCTGGCACCCCATTTTTTGGTTCTTTAATATGCTAGGGTTTGCACCTCTAACTTAAACTTGCCTTTTTATGTAATTATGATAGAATAAATGTGTTGAGAATAAAGGCTCAAGTTTTATAGCAGGTAGGCTTAAAAAGGACTTGATATTAATTATAATTATGTTTTTACACTTGTTAGGTAATGTGCAGTACAGACTCAGTGCTTCTTACTATTAAAGTTTAGTGTACATCAAGTGGCCAGTTTGTTACGAATGAAGTTTTGAAGCAAAATCTTAGTTTTCATGTCCCTTTTTTTTCAAGTTTATTTATGTATTTTGATAAGGAGCACAGGGGAGGGGCAGAGAGAGAGGAGAGAGAATCCCAAGCAGGCTTCTTGCTGTCAGCACAGAGCCTGATGCAGGGTTCAAACTCACAAACCGTGAGACCTGAGCTGAAATCAAGAGTCAGATGCTTAACCGACTGAGCTACCCAGGCGCCCTTCTTTTCTTCTTTTTAGAGATTTTTTTTTTTTTTAATTTAAGTAATCTCTACACCCAGCATGGGGCTCAAACTTTCAACCCTGAGATCAGGAGCCACACACTCCACTGATGAGCCGTCCAGGTGCTCCAGTTTTCATTTCATTTAAACACATTTAAAAAAACGATTGTACTTTGGAAAACAGTTTGGCAGTTCCTCAAAATATAGACGCTGAGTTACCATGACCTAGCGATTCCACTCCTGTGTATACACCAAAGAGAAGTTAAAACATGTCCACACAAAAAAATGTGCGCAAGTCTTCGTAACAGCCAAAGTGTGGAAACAACACAAATGCTCATCACTCATGAACAGATAAATAAAATGCAGTATATCCTATCCACCTGAACCATTAGAAAAATTTATTTTTAATTTACATCCAAGTCAGCATATAGCACGAGGATGATTTCAGGAGTAGAATCCAGTGATTGATTCATGCCTTACATATAACACCCAGCGCTCATCTCAACATGTGCACGTGGCCCTTTTTTTGGCAATTAAAAGGAATGAAATTCTGATACATGCTGTAGTGTGGATGGATGAACCTTAAGAACATGGTCCTAAGTGACAGAAGCCAGTCACAAAAGACCACATACTATATGATTTGATTTATATGAAGTGTCCAGAATCGGCAAATCATAGAGGCAAAAAGCAGATTGGTGGTTTCCAGGGGCAGGGAGGAGAGGGGAGTGAGGTATGACATCTCATGTCTCTGGGATTTCTTTTTGAGGTAGTGGAAATGTTCTAAACTTAAATTATGGTGATGGTTGCACAACTCTGACTTTACGTAAAATCATTGAATTCTATACACTTTAAATGAGTGCATTTTGCAGTGTGTGAATTGTATCTCACTAAAAAAGTTAAAAAGTATTGTACACAGTACTGAATGTATCTGGGAAGTCCTTAGCTTAAACGTTTGAGGATTTCATAGACTCAGAAAGATAATTAAATTATAGGTCCTCTTGGTGTTATTCTTTACCTCAGGAAATTTTAGCCAGTGTCATGATTAAAAACCTGGATACTGGCGAAGAAATACCTTTGAGTCTTGCAGAAGAGAAACTGCCAACAGGTATTAATCCTCTCACTCTGCACATCATGCGAAGGACTAAGGAATATGTAAGGTATGGCCCACTGCTGTTATTTATTCATGGTGTTTCAGACTGGTAAAGATTTCTCTCTCTATGAACTAGAACAGTCAGTCCCTAATACAGTTTCATTCAGTCTTCTCTTTTTCAATTTGGAATTAAAATAGAATTAGTTAATGTATGTATGTATTCTTCAACATCATTCTCTCTTAAGACCATACAGTTATTGGGGCGCCTGGGTGGCTCAGTCGGTTAAGGAGCCGACTTCGGCTCAGGTCATGATCTCACAGTCCAGTCAGTGGGTTCAAGCCCCGTGTCGGGCTCTGTGCGTACAGCTCGGAGCCTGGAGCCTGCTTCGGATTCTGTGTCTCCATCTCCCTCTGCCCCTCCCCCACTAACTCTCTGTCTCTGTCTCTCAAAATAAAGATCTAAAAAAAAAAAATTAAAAAAAAAAAAAAGACCATGTAATTATTTGGAGAAAATAATATATATTGTAAAGCTCATAGTGTTTGGTTTCTCGTACATATTTTTTAAGTGTTTGTTTATTTTTGAGAGAGACGGAGTGCATGCACCAGCAGGGGAGAGGCAGAGAGAGAAAGAGACACAGAACCCCAAGCAGGCTTTGTGCTGTCAGTGCAGAGCCAGACACAGGGCTCGAACTCATGAACTGTGAGGTTGTGACCTGAGCCAAATTCGAGTAGGATGCTTAACTGACTGAGCCACCCAGCCACCCCTTGGTTTCTCTTTTAACATGATTTATATAATACTAGAGACATGATTGAAACATGTGGAAGGTAAAATGCCATGCAGAATGAACACCCAGTGTTCTGAAACCTTGCTTTAAGGACCACAAGTTTTATAAGTAATTGTATTATCTTTGTAGGTCAGGAAATGGCTTCAGAGTGAGGTGATTGACTTTACTGTGTGATATATGTAGATCGAAGGAATAATTATTTTGAAAACAAATCTTAATAAAATGCAATACATGATGTGCCTGAAGAGTTAGGAGGAAATTAATGTGTCATTTCTGTGCAGCAACTTTTGTCCAGCAAAATGCCTCTTTGGTCGTAGGTTTTCCATAAGTTCCTAAATTGCATTCACTTGCATTTTGTACATTACACCATGCTTAAAGATTCTATTCTTTGATCTCTCGTGCCTAAATTCTCGGGATCATCATTTAAATTAAACTTATAAAAAGTATGTTAAAGTCTTTTTTTTCCTTGTTCTGAGTACCTGCGTATACAGTAAGTATACATAGAGATTTTTGAGGTGATGGAGAAATGACTTCTTCCCGTTCTCGTAGTAACGATGCAGCGCAGTCAGATGACGAAGAGAAGCTGCAGTCTCAGACGACAGATGCGGACGGTGGGCGGTTAAAGCAGAAAACGTGAGTTACACTACGACCTTTTTTCTTTATTCCAAGCTTTCATTTAAAAATTATGATCATTGCCATACCGTTTCTCTCTCTCTCTGTTTAGAGAGTGAGCGGGGGAGGGGGCGGGGAGGCAGAAAAAGGAGAGGGAATTCCAAGCAGACTCCTCCCAGTCAGAGTAAAGCCTGACTCTGTCCCACAAACTGAGATCAAGACCTGAGCTGGAATCAGGAGTCGGACGCTTAACTGACGGAGCCCCCCAGGCGCCCCCGCCAGAGGATGAAGAGTTGCCTGAGGCTGTATTATTGATCATCTCTCTAGTATCTGACAAATGCTAAATGATCAATACATTTTGCATCAGGCCTGCATTATTTTTCTGACAGTAGATACGAGAAGTGTTCATAGAAGAACATGATTGTCCTTGAAGTTGCTCTCAAATCCTATTTGTTGTTTTGGGTTTTTTTAAATGTTTTATTTATTTTTGAGACAGAGAGAGACAGAGCATGAGCGGGGAGGGGCAGAGAGAGAGGGAGGCACAGAATCAGAAGCAGGCTCCAGGCTCTGAGCTGTCAGCACAGACAGAGCCCGACACGGGGCTCGGACCCATGAACCGTGATCATGACCTGAGCCGAAGTCGGAGGCCTAACCGACTGAGCCACCCAGGTGCCCCTCTATTTGTTTTTCTAAACCCGACTAATACGGTATTTCCTAACCTCCAGTTCATAGTAAATTTGCTTTTCTCAATTTCAGTGGCACCTACAGTCTACATAATTTACATTTTCCCTTTATTTTATGTCATTTTAAATTCTTGTCTGATTTTAATAAACAAGATAGATGGGTGCTAAATAACTAAATCTTATGTTGCAAAAGGATTGTGATCATGCCATCCCTCTGTTTTCCTCACAAACATCAAGACAATGTTGAGCATATACATTTTGCTTGATTATACACCAGTCACTTATTTGACAACCATTCAGTCTAAGGCCCAAAAGAAATTGTCCACTATAGTCTGATCTTTTCCTAGTGTGGAAAGTGTATCAGAGAAAGCACTGAGAATTCTTAGAAAAAATTTACTCACAAGGCAGGTGTAGGATGAAATCTCAGTGTCTGGAGCCCGGCTGTCAGCAATGGCAATTAGCACAAATAGGAAAATTAGGAATTATGAAGGGCATAGTAAACAGCCAGGAGAGCTGTCACTTACTCCGTTCATTAAAGCTCATTCTCTGCTTTTTTTTTTTTTAAGATGTTTTTAAAATGTTTATTTGAGAGAGAGGCACCCCAAAGCTCATTATTTTTCTCAAAGGAAAGCTCCTTAGGTTTATTCAAAGCCACTGTACTTACTTCTTACATAATTTTTAAAAATCTGGTCATCTGGTGTCTGTGCTCCTGGCAAAATAGAAATGCATACTGTGACAACATGTAAGTTGACACATAAGAATGTCAGGTCCTATTTTGATTGCAAGAGGTGCCTGGGTGATTCAGTCGATTAAGTGTCTGACTTTGGCTCAGGTCATGATCTCATAGTTCATGAGATAAAGCCCTGCATCGGGCTCTATGATGGCGGCACAGAGCCTGCTTGGGGTTCTGTCTCTCTGCCCCTTCCCTGCTTGTGCTGTCTCTCTCTGAAAATAAATAAACACTTTTAAAAAATGAATACAGGAATGTGGAAAATGAAAGTCTTTCATACTTTTACCCACAGAAATAATCTGTGTCCATAATTAGGTGCATTCTCCATAGAGTGTTTTCCCTCACAAAAGTGGGAATAATACTGTGCCTGTAGTTTATTGGCTTGCTTCTTTTGCCTTTTTTTTTTTTTAAGTAGGCTCCATGCTCAGTGTGGTGCTTGAACTCAGGACCCTGAGGTCAAGAGTCACATGCTGTACCGTCTGAAACAGCCAGACACCCCGTTGGCTTGCTTTTTTTAAATATCTAATATGTAATGGACAGATCTTCATATCGGTATCAATAGTAAATTTATTGTATTCATTTTTATCAGCCAGATATGGGAGTTCGGTGCTGCAGATACAATCGTTAAGAAGATAATCATAGCCTCTGCCCTCATAGAGCTTCCAGTTAAATAAGAGAAACAGATACTAAATATAATTACACAGATAACTCTAACTACATTTGTAGTAATTGCAATAAAAGAAATGTATGGGGTACCGTGGGAGCACGACACAGGAAAACCTGCTCTAAAGAGTAAAGGAGGACTTTTGTGAGAAATCTCTACTTTTTACACTTTGCTAACAATGCCACAGTGAGCATCTTTGTATATATAGCTTAGCAAGTCTTTTGGATACTGTCCTCAATATCATGAGCTCCCATGAATTGGTAAAAATGTACTCCTGTAAATTTTGCTATGGTTTTAAATGTCATTTATGTACTGTGCTTTGTTTTTTACAATCTTCATGTATGAAATTTGAGACTGAGATTATTTAAAAGCAATTAGTAAGTCCTGTTTATGGAAGCGTGAGAGGCATACTTGCATTGCACTGTATTTGGGATTACCTCCGGGGAAAGCTCAGCCTAACTGTATTGCATGCAAAGACCCACACTGAAAGAGAAGACATAAAGGATCATAGGATACCAAACATCCTATTCTGTAAATAAATACCTCGTTATAGCTGATTTTTATTGGTAAGATATGTCTTTAAGGATAACTCTTTAAAACTGTCTTCTCAAAGCAATTCTCATTGCAGATTCATGGTCTCACCCCAGACCCTCTAAATCAAATGGTCTACAGATAGATCTCAAGTTCATTCACTTTAAACAGTCTCCTCCCACCCCATCCCCACCAATTCACTACTCACCATTGAAAAACCAGGGCCCTAGAGTAGGATATCGTATGTCTGGAAGAAGTGTCTGTATTTTCTTTGTAGCCATCCATATTGGCTTCTATGTATTCCATAGACAAGGGATGTAGGACCTCAAAGACCTGCTATTTACATTAAAAAGGAGTTATTTCCGGGCGCCTGGGTGGCTCAGTTGGTTAAGCGTCAGGCTTCAGCTCAGGTCATGATCTCACGGTTTGTTGGTTCAATCCCCGTGTCGGGCTCGTTGCTGACAGCTCAGAGCCTAGAGCCTGCTTCGGATTCTGTATCTCCCTCTCTCTCTAACCTCCCCTGCTCATGCTGTCTCTCTCTGTCTCTCAAAAATAAATAAAAAACATTTAAAAAAAGTTATTTCAAAATAATATGCTAGAGTTAGTAGTGCTTAAGAAAAATTGATTCAGTATCTAATGGATAGTTGATACCTGTCACAACACAGCATTTTATATACTGTTAAGTGAAAATGCAATACAATCTAAGTTTATTTTGGGAGTGTTTGCTGTATCATTGGATTTAATGAAATGTTTAGAGGTGCAGTAGGCATGACTTTGAGTATATAATGAAAGAAAATGCAAAATGCTTATTGATTCATGATGTGGTTTCATCTTAGCTTGGGCAAGCCATGCAGTATTTAATATATAGTAGCAGAATATTTACTATTGAAGCTTGAAAAGATGTGAGTTCTTTGTGTGCAATCTTTCATTTATGCATGTGAGAGGGTTTTCTTTTTTTAATATTTTTACATTGTAGTACTTGTTTTC